>NW_010359912.1:38172-115069 GCF_000414095.1 Morus notabilis
GTGCTGCTCGTCCGCCATTTCTTAATCTCTCTCTCTCTCTCTCTCTCTCTCGGGTTCAAGACTTCAAGCTCGTCTGGATGATGGGAAATGGCGGGAGTTTGTGATTTTGGCGCGAATAAGAAGAAGATGAGCTTTTTGTCATTGGACTTGGGTTTTTCCAGTATGGGCTATAAGATATGGACCCAGCTTCAACTTTTGGCCCACGCCTTCTTTTTTTCGCTCTTTTCCAACAAGCCGAAACGTTTTTCCATTACTATAAATATTTTTGAAACGTTTATTAATGAATACTTATTTACTAGACCTAAATAATTTATCACCGGTAAATACTCATCGTAAACAGTATGCTATTTATGTCGGGTAAATAAATAGTTACCAGTAAACATGTTATTTACATCAATTCTTTAAAAAATATGTTGTTTATTTTAAAAGGTTCTTAGAATTTTTTTTTTTTCCTCTTCGTCTCTTTTTCAAACATTTTTTTATTAATTATGGTTGATTTTTTGTATTTTCATATGCAAACTTTAATTGAAAGATTGTTACAGAGTTTTTTGTCAAACTCAAGAAATTTATCGCGAAACGTGTAAACGACAACAGTACATAAGGAAGGACAATATTAGTAAAAACAACAACATCTAAATAAACGACATTGCATTTTCTATAAATGACGAGCAAGGAAATGACGTCTCTAATAACCTTTATTTATTTTTAGTACTCTATTAGAAAACGAGAATAAACTGTAAACGACAGAAGTATAGAAACTATAATACTTCATTTTTATAGAAACATAGATGTTGTGACGATGACTTATATGCCGATAGTATAATAGACAGATCCGACCGACTACATTAACATATAAACGACAACATCATTGTAAAATGACAATAATTCTTAAAAACGACAGTGAATTTTAATACAACAAAAGGCTATAAAACGACAAACTTTTTGCAAACGACAAGGAATCAATAATTAAGAACATCCCTTACAAACTACAACTCGAGGGGGAAAAATGGACAACAGTATATAAGGAACTCTTTTACGGAAGTCGAATATCGATAAGGAATAATATATAACCATTGTTGTTACTTCAACTACTTACGCTTGCTTCTTTTTCCTTTTCTCTTTTAAAAATTTTGTATTTTAAAATGTTTCTAATTAGGATATTTTTGTTCTCTAATTTGTGCTTTGTAATAATTCATTCAAAGCCCCCATTAAAATACCATTCCACACAGTCCTCTAAAATATATTTTTTCAAAAAAAAAAAAAAAAAAGCATAATAGATACCCTTCTTAACGATCTTCCCCACAAAGATAAAAAGTTTTTGAAACATATCCAAAAATTTCTTTGAAATCTTATATTTATTGCATATATTAGTTATTGTTTCGATTTAAAGTTTTTTTTTAAGGAAAAATGCAATACCTCTTTTAATATCGTACACATTTTTAAGTAAGAAATTACCCAACATCTTGTTGGTTTTCTTCTCATATATATGTATAAACAACACGTGTGCCTCCCATAAGCTCATACTATACTATAAAGCCTTAACGTTAACATAAACCAATCCGTGATTATCATCAATTATCAATATATATAGTTCATCAATAATGCATAATTACACACACGAACGTATTTTTATTTAGGATGCTTATCCGTTTTATACGTTCTCTCAGTCAAATGTTGATTTCGACCAATTAAAAGACCATTTTACTTGGCTTCTTTTTTTTTTTTTTTTTTTTAAAAAAATACCATTGTACTAGTTATAAGGTGCACAGTGAACGAATTTATCATATTCCCTATAGGATAAAGTCGCCAATCAAGTGATAAAAAGTACTACCTGACGAAAGATAATGAATGAGTTTGATATGGAATTTACATTCAAAGACAACATAGAAAAATGGGTATTATATGTTTTTATTGGCTTAAAACGTCGGGTACGTAGAAATAACAAATAACCCTAAAAATTTGTTGTGTACGTACGTATGTAACAAAAGCATCTGAATAAAGTGGTTTGGAGAAAAAATAAATAATAAATGAGAGATTGCAAAATAATTTAGATTGGCCCCAAATCTAACAACTTTATTCAGATCAGTATTGACCATTATAATGTAGATCCACCACAAATACAAACTAGACAACAAAGCCAAACTCTTGAATCAACCACCGCGAGCATCTTAATAATTCTTGATATATATATATATATATATATATATCGATACGTATAAGTAGAGGCTAAAGTAACAATAACGATTAGGTCCTGCATTATTGCATACGCAAAACGTATTTTGGAAGAATATTTCAATCACTAAGACAATTTAGCTGCAAGTAATATCACAATCAATTTGTTATTCTTAAATTCACATAACAAACAAATTATAATATTAGTAAGATAAGATTTAGGAGATAAGTTGGTATATCTATCATTACTCTCTTATGGCGTCGTACCAAAATAAATTTTCTGATTGTTTACCATTTAAAAAAAAAAAAAAAAAAAAAACTTGTTGGCAGTTTATAATTTCAATATTTGTATACTACATTGGGGAAAAAAAAAGACATAGAAGATGCAGCTAAATCATAGGTTAGCCTGTTAACTTCAATGTATGTGTATATATTACGAAATTTTGGTTAGGTATGTTGGTGCGTCTAAATGATATGCACTTCTAATATTAAGCAAAACGACATAGAAGATGCCACCTGCCTCTCTCTCTCTCTCTTAAGTATAGGTCTCGTTCATTTCACCGATTCGAGTTTTCAATTTTATGTTTCTACAGTAAAAAACTCTCAGAAAATGTCACATCTAACTTTTTCTATTACAGTTAAAAACTCTCAGAAAATATCATATCTCAACTCGAATTAAAAACTCGAATCCGCAAAGTGAACGAGACCTAATAATATTCGAACTCGTATTCTCTAAAACCCAAACTCTATCTCTTAACGTTTCACTTCATTGGCCTTGCTTAAGTAGAGTCGCTTTCTCTCCCTCTTTTTGTTTTTTGTGTTTTTTTTTTTTCCATTTTACATTTTATAAGTTTGAGGAATAGATACAAGAAATGGCTGCGTAACATACCAATAGCTTAGTAAAGTTATAAAGGCATACATAGTGTAGTTTCAACAGATATTTTTACTTATTAGTGGGTATTATTATTTTAATTGTGTGATATTAATCAAATAATTCTAATAAATTAGATAATTGATTAAAAAATGTATAATAATTAATACAATTAGATTCTTAATATGTTACCTCATAAATTATATTTAATAGGTAACTATCGTTAAAAATATAATCATTCAAAATTTATTGACGAATACTTATATCACACATGATTTTCCACAATTAAAAAGCTAGACATAAAGGGGTTATTCTTTTGTCTAAAAAACTAAAAAAAAAATAATAATTCGAGTTTCAACTTTATTCAAGTTCATGTTCTTTTAAGTTTCAATTTTATTCAACTTTACTCAATTTTATTCAAGTTACAACTTCAATTCAAATTATAACTCAAAAATTACACTCAAATTACACTCCAAAAGAACAACTTTAAAATTATTTGCTTTTCCGTGCTTACACATGTCGTGATATTAAAAGAACGGAATAAACTATTTAATAAATCAATAAATTCAAACCAAAGAAATAAAAGGCAAGTGAGTACTACTTCCACTGTCAAATGGAAGCCCACCTTGTTCCTTGGCCTCTGTCCCACTGAGTTACTCAGGTGTATATTATAATCTACATCTCTAAATTATTATTATTTATGCTTTGTTCACTTTACGAATTCAAATTTATATGTGATATGTTTTTAGAGTTTTTTAATGTAATAAAAAAAATTAGATGTAATATTTTTTAAGAGTCTTTTACTGTAAAATTTAAAACTGAAAATTTAAATCGGTGAAATGAAATAGACATTAATATATTTTCATGAGATTTATGAGATGAGGAAAATGAAAGAGTTAGGTTTATTCATTTATGTGGGACGGCCATGGTATTATTAATATAGGACCCTACTTCCAGTCGTCCGTGGAATGAATTTCTGTTTGAAAAGAGTGATAGATTGTCGTGTTCAATGAACTTTCCAGAAATGCATTACTCTAAACTATGCACGCGTGACATGCTAATAAATCCCGTCTAAAATAATAGACGTGTTTGGAACTCGTTCTAAAATAATTTTATTTTTTATATGAAAATGAAAATGAAAACGTTTTCAATTTCAGACATAAATTATTTTTAAAGATGCATTTAGTAATTTTATTAAGATATTATTTTCAGTATAAAAAAATTCATTAATGTCTATCTCTCTGCTCGAGAGAGAAGAAAATAAAAAACGACTAAAAGTTGTCTTTCATTTCTCTCTCTTTTATACTAAATTAAAAAATTATTTTCATTTTTTTTTTGACTTTATTGCGCTAAACGCCGTTTTATAAATGTTTTTATTTTTCTTTAAAATATAAAAAATAAAAACGAAATTAATTTCAAACACAACCAATGTGTTCATAATTGTAGACTTAATCTAATGGTAAATCTCATTGATACTTGCGTGTTCGTGGTCCAAATTTAGCTTAGCGGTAGCGGTAAATTTACATGTTTTGCTTTTGTCTCATATGCGAATGAAATATTATCTGTGTTTTAAGTAAATATTGATTGATATATTTTAGGGAGAAACTAGAAACTAGAAAGTGAGAGAGAGCAAATAAGGACCACAGTTAGCAGCAGTTTCTAGCCATCCATAGTGAGTGGACAAAGAGGAGTGAACTATATTGTTTCCAAAAAGTTAAAAATAAATAAAATTGAGCCGCCACTGGACAATCATGTTGCAACAAATATTTTTAAGTAAAAAAATACAAAAGCTTATCAGCAATGACATTCATCGTTGGCTTTAATCGGACAAAATACCAAATTTGTAATATATCTATTTCATAAATTTCAAACCGAGAAAATACAAATTACACATAATAGTATACTAACATTGGTTCGTAATAGAATAATTAGTATTGACGGTGAAAATTTGTTCAACGAGATAATCATATGAGACGGTTACAGAATTAATTTACTCGGTGAATGTGACAGGTAATTGAAATTACAGAAAAAAAATAAAAAAGAGGGAACACTAAAATTTTTAGTGGTTCACCTCATGGCGTCCACTGTGCCGTTCCTCAAAAATAGAAGGTCATTTCACTATAACTTTGAGAGAACACATGAATGCATGAGAGCTCTTTGCCAAAGATTAGACCTAGAGTTTCTTTTCTTTTTTCTTTTTTTTTTTTTTTGAAAGGATTGGACCTATAGTTTTTACGCAGGGTAAACCTGTTTTTTGTACAAACTTAGGTTGGTTAATACCGACACATCTAAATTTGAATTCAATTCCTAGTGTGATTATCTCTACTAATTTCAAGCTTTATCTCATGTCGGATTTTATGACTTCTTATCTTGAGTTAGATGTTTGGGTTAACCGAGATTTTTGGTCGTTATGCGTATTCTTCATATTGAATTTTGAACAACCTCATTGGCTATATGCCTATATCCTTATCTTGAGAAGATTCTGTTATAACTGGCTTATTTGGGTTAGGTCAATTCGCTATCAACAATTAATATATTTATTTTGAAAAAATTATTGAACTTACTTGTAGAATACATGTATCTAGATTTTAACATTTTACTATTGATTAATACACTTTTAATTAATATAGTATTTGATTAAAAAAGAATTAATAAAAAATGAATAGTAAAAATTCAGATTTGTGCCCTCCAAGAGCTCTTTGTCTCATTTTCTGTGTTGTTTTGTATATTTCTCACCAAAAAATCGCTTCGAGGTTTTAAAAGCTACAATGGTCATAAAAGAAAATGAATTTGTATCTACATTACACCGCAGTTCAAGCAGTACTTTGAGGAGCATTTAACACGTAGCAAGGCCAAATGAGCCTTGCAATGTTGGCCAAATCCAACCCCTCTTAATTAATTACAGATTTCTACAATAAAGTATTCGAAATAATGCATATTTCTAAACCTTACATCCACAAAACTTACACTTTTACATACCACACTATAAATTTATCAATAATACATTATCAATTTCCCAATTTCCACACATAAATTACGAAAAAAACTCGAGAGCAAGGAAAAATACTTTTAATGAAACATGACAAAACTGTCAAATTTTAATCAAATTCCATACTTTTCATAATTTGACTAAATGCAATTTGAAAGTTTAGAATAGTTCTATCACTACAATGCTTTTCATATTCTATGTAAAATTTTCCTTAATAATCTTTCAAATAATAAAAAAAAAAAGATTTTCCATAATAATAATGTGATGTTTTCCAACTCTCCAGTCAGCTGTCACGCCAGCTCCTACTTCCTCCGTCACTTTCTCGCACTCCCTCTCACTACTTCATGTCATGTGCCTGCATCCTCTCTCTCTCTCTCTCTCTCTCTCTCTCTCTCTCTCTATGTATATATATACATATATATGCGCACACACACACACAAAATCGGGTTGGCTGAGCTCTCACACTGCCAAAGCAGAGAGTAAATCCAACAACAGAGTTGTCCCAACTCGATCGTCCGTACCAACACCGATCGACCAGCATTTTTCCATCAAAAAAAGTAATTTCAGTTTGATAAGAACAAGATCGCTCTAAATGCACGTACATCGAGCTCGATCCTCTCTCTAAATTCAATCATCACCCTAACTTTTTTGGTTCTCTCTCTCTTCTGACACCAAAAACAGAGAGAGAGAGAGATATGAACGACCAATTATCCAAACCAACAGCGATCTTCGGCCTCCGCTTGTGGGTCGTCCTCGGGGTCTGCGTCGGAGCCTCCTTCGTCCTCCTCCTCTTCCTCATATCTCTCTGGTTCGCCTCTAAAAGATCCAAGAACAACAACAATGACAAGTCTTCGCAAATACCCACAATTCCAATTGTATCGAAAGATATTTTAGAGGTTGGTTTCGATCATAGCCACAGGCCAAAGCGGACCCAGATTGATCACGACCCGTTTCCCTATCCCGACACGGCTCCGGGAACGGACCGGCAAGCATTGCTCCCGCCTCCGGAGGAAGAGAGCCCGTTGGGTTATCGGAGAATCCAAATCGAAATCGGCAAGGATCATCGGATTTCTTACCCGGCAAGGTTTGGTAGATCTTGTTATAATAATGAAAATGGTGGTGGTGGTTATCAGGTGACTGTGGCCGTCCCTGAGGTTTCCCACTTGGGTTGGGGGCATTGGTACACTCTGAGAGAGCTCGAGGCGTCGACGGACGGCTTCTCGCCGTTGAATGCCGTCGGAGAAGGCGGCGACGGGATTGTCTACCATGGTGTTTTGGAAAACGGCACTCACGTTGCTATCAAGAACTTGCTCAATAATAGGTGTGGTTTTAAGAATCTAGTTACTAGTGTTGCATAAAGCCTAGTGTTTGAGTAGTCTTTTTTAATTGATGAAACGATAATAAATTGGTGTTTGAAAGGGGACAAGCTGAGAAGGAGTTCAAGGTTGAGGTTGAAGCAATTGGACGAGTTAGGCACAAGAATTTAGTGAGATTGCTTGGTTATTGTGCTGAAGGAGCTCATAGGTACTTCTTTCTTTCTTTTTTTATTTTATTTTTAAATTGCCATCTTTTTCTGAATTCCATCAAATTTATCTTCAAGTCCCATATAACACTTTTCCGTGTCTCTCATGGTGATGTAGGATGCTTGTCTATGAGTATGTAAACAACGGGAGTCTAGAGCAATGGCTACATGGTGATGTAGGACATTGTAGTCCTCTTACTTGGGAGATTCGGATGAATATCATCTTGGGAATAGCGAAAGGGTATGTTCTGAAAGCTTTGATTTTTTCTTTTCTTCCCCTTCATAAAGCCAAAAAAAATTTCATTTTTTTATAGTCACTAGTGAACTAAACTTGTAGGTTGACTTACCTTCATGAAGGACTAGAGCCTAAAGTCATCCACCGTGATCTCAAGTCAAGCAGCATTATACTCGACAAGCAATGGAATCCCAAGGTTTCAGATTTTGGCCTCGCCAAACTCATTGGCTCAGATAGGAGCTACACCACAACTCGTGTCATGGGAACATTTGGGTATGTATATCTGAGATTGAGCAAATTTTTATGTTATTTTTTTTGTGATGGTCTCCAGTAGGCCGTCCTACCGGTAGGATCAGTTTTCTGACCGTTGGATCTTGTTAAAATCAAATGAGATTTAAAAGGTACGCAAACACAGACAATTTCTGATGTAAATCTGACGGCTGAAAAAAGTAAAACTACCAGTAATTCAATTTTTCTGACCCCACGGGAAAGACTCCTTTACCTTTCAAAAATAGATCATAAGATAACATGTTGTTGTCTTTGTAGCTACGTGGCTCCTGAATATGCAAGTACAGGCATGTTGAATGAAAGAAGTGATGTGTACAGCTTTGGAGTTCTTATGATGGAAATAATTTCTGGCAGAAAACCGGTTGATTGTAACCAACCTTCAGAAGAGGTTTGCGCTTGAGATACCGCGGAAGTCAACTTGTGTGATTTAATCAGTTCTCAATGTTGTCATTTTTCCCTTGTGTCTCTCCGTGTCATGTTTGGATTGAAGGGTTTTTTTTATCAATTTTGTAGGTGAAATTAGTGGAGTGGCTTAAGAAGATGGTTAGTAACAGGGATTCGGAGGGAGTACTGGATCCGAAGCTACCTCAGAAGCCGGTTTCTAAGACGTTGAAGCGGGCTCTTCTTGTTGCCTTACGTTGCGTCGATCATAATGCACACGAGCGGCCTAAGATGGGACACGTTGTACATATGCTTGAAGCTGATGAACCCCCCTTGAAAAATGTATGTCTTCACTTGGTTCCCGCTTCTGTCAAATTCGGCATAGCATTTTTTGGTACATAAAAATGCATATCATATTACCTGAAGTAAAAAAGCCCTTTTAACCATAAGACATATCAAAATCATAAAAGGACTTAAAAAATATGCTGAACTTAAAGCACAGATATTGATGAGTATAGAAATTGTTTACATCATAGCTTAAGACACAGCCGAAAATATTTTCCTTCTTTGATATTAACATTTATATTCCATGTGCTCATGTTTCTGCTTTTGTTACTCACCAAGATCTTAACATCTTTGCTAATTAGGGTCGGATGGCTCGAAGGGACACAGGGCAATGAGCCGGTGAGAGATGATGTCGGAAATTACTGGAGCGGGAAGGTGGAGTGCCATTGCGATAAACAGGGCCAAATCAAGAGGAAAAACAGATGTCTTTTGAAGGGTATTGCTGATCTTGAACTCTGTTTAAAAGTTGGCCATCCGTGTAAATGCTGATTAATTCGTTCATTCATATGGCACTCGATTTGGCGTCTTGATTATGGATTTATAGCTAGCTAATACAAGAAAAATATGCTTCAGTGTTGATAAACACTAGAGGTAGAAGATAAAGCATTTATCAAGAGTTGTATATTGTAATTTGGCCAAGTTATTGCTTAAATCCTAGTTTAAAGAGGGATCACCAAATAATTTTGTTTCATCCACTCGTACTCATGAGCTCATACACATTAACACATGCAAATACAAATACATGAAACGGCATTTGAAGTAACAAAATTAGAGATATCTCTATTAGTCAAAGCATACGACAAGCTAGCCATATGTGGCACTGTCGTGTATCTGATACAAGTGGCGCATTTACCAAGCATAAGAATATATGTAGAAAAATTATTTCCGTGCGGTTCAAACAAATAGAAGGTATCAGGAAAAGCGTCGCAATCTACAACCAAAATGAGAGAGCCGAGGCCAATATTAATCCACACAGCCACTGCAACTGAGCTGGTCTGCTATCAAGCGAAGCGAGAGATGGCGTTGATGGAGATGTGGTACTAGTGCCCTCGGCTGCTGGTGGAGGGGGAGAAATCGGCGGAACATCACACGTACCATATGTTGCATTTTCCTGCTCATAAGACAAATAATAGGTCAACTAATGGCTAGAAAAGCAGTTGACAAAAAAGTGAATGTGGTAGCAAGTAGCATTTTTTTTCCCCTTTCAAAGTAAGTAACAAAACCTTGCAATAGGCAATGTTGTCGCAACCACATGTCAGATGACCATTTGCTTGATCAACAGCTTCTGGGGCTCCCCCACCGTCGCTTTTCTGCAACAAATAACAAATTAGTTACCTTGTGGGGCAAATTTTGTCCCCCATTTGTATTTCACTGTCTCGTTTATAGTTACCTTGCTCTATTTTTGGGTAGGTAAATCAGATATGATAGTCACAAGTATCATTGGACTAAAATGTCTAAAGTCTATACCTGGTAGTAATCAACAGCAATGAAATTTGGCCACCTGTTGCCTGCTGCTTCATAACAAGTCTTCGTCATGCTTTCCAATGGAGCTGAATTGTCTGCACATACTTTCGTTGCATTTGGGTTGTCGGGGAAGTAATTCTGCAGGACCAATGATCTTGATGTTGTGCTCAAAGGAGAGGATTCGGCACGGTGTGGACACGAACTGGAATTCATCCCACCATTTCCATCTAAAAACGTTTATCATTTGGCAAAATCTTTAACATTAGACGCATAATTCAAAAGGTTAACAACTGAATAACGGAGTCAGTTCTAGTCATTTTTCTTTCAGTAAGTTTGTAATTGAGAACTCACATTGGTTTTCCACCACATAGTCCCACTCATGAGCGAACCCTTCAGATTCCTTATTCTTTTTTGAGGTGAAGGCCACCAACCTCTGGTTCTTCTGAACCATGTCATCGACCGTCGGCCAATCTCCCCCATTCTTTGGCATCCGAGACACCGGGAAGAGATATTTGTTCAGGCCAGCGGAATTAAAGACCTTTGACAAGCCCTGAGAAGATGTCACGTAGTCCTCTATAAAAATGGTGACAATCTCGGACGGGTTTGCTTCCAAGAACGTTTGGATTTCTTTTAGCACGTTAATGGCAGGTTGCTGCATAGAACATTAATTCACATACAAAATTTCATTAAAGGGAAATTTTTTTTTTTTTTTTTTTTTTCCTGAAGTACATAAACGACAGAGCAATTTATAATTTGGACTTACAAATGCTGTGAAGTTGTAACATTTGCCACCAGTGGAATGACATAACCAAATATCATTCAAGAAGTCGTACATATCTAGCATAAGCCCTCGTACTCCGTTCTACCAAAGATTAAAAAATGAACTAAAAAAATGAGGTGTGTCATTATCAAAAGCTATTATTTAATTAGTAAAGTAAAACCAACTTAATTAAATTCCAAAAGACAATACGAGAAAGAAAAAGTAACAAAATCAGGCATATGCTCTAAGACAGATTCCATGTGGTGGGTTAGAATAAGTGCATTGGAAGGTGGGAATTAGTTAGTTCAAGTGGATTAGTTGGAATATTAATCATCCATTATAATTTTGTTTAATCAAAAGGTAAAAATAACAGGTGGGCTTGAATGCTTGATTTTAAACCTAGAGGGGACAAACAAAAGTGGGGATATGCACAGACCCACATCCCAACTGTTATACTTTCCAATTTCTATACTCATCACTATCACTCTCACTCACTCACTCTCACCTTTTTAATTTATGTCCTTTTTCTCTAAATCCAACTATCTCTCTCTCTTACTATCCTTTTCAATTTATGCCCTTTTTTTTTTATTTATCTAAAATCTAAATCCAAACTTCCTTTCAATTTCTTGGTTGGCCTCATTAGCTCATTTAACCCAACTCCTTTCAGTTTCCGTCGGTACTTGCAATTAAAAGAAAAAAAAAAAAAAGAAGAGAAAATTTTACAATGATAAAGTGATCCAGTATGCGAGTGCTGCGTGTATCCACTTGAGTTCAAACTTTGTTAGTTATTCAGCAAAAAGAAAACTTTGTTAGCTTTATTTTTTGAGTAAAATAAGGAAATTTTACGGTATATTAAATTTTTAACGATTAGATATATATTTATATTAAAAATTTATATCACGTTACATAAAATTATTTTTATTATAAATTTAATAAAAATAATTACTCTAAAATGGATCACAATTGTGGGACGCACGGTAAAGGAAGCCGTAAAACCCTATGCCACAAACCGTATGAAAAAGAAAATCCACCAGTTAAGATTTATGTTTTTAACCGTATTACTGTTTCTGTCAGTTCTAAATGTAATATTTGACTAAATACCGCTGAAACGTCACAAACGTGTGGTAAGAGCATAAATAAATAAATAAAGGCCATATTTTGTCGGGTGCGACAGTGATAACACAAGTCGAATTGAACCCAAAACCAGCTGCCACGTCAGCAGACGGAATGATATCTCCATCAAGATGATTAAAAAGAAATTGTGAAACCAAAAAAAGTAAAAGAAAAGAAAAGAAAACTTACATTGAGCTGAGAAGCAACGGTGTCTTCTTGATTCATGGGAGTGACGAGGTAAGATCCGGTGGCGGACTTAGCACCGGCTCTGGCATACGAATTGTGGGTCGTCAACCAGGAATAATTGTTAAATGGCAAGTTTTTCACCTGTTTAAAAACCCAAAAAAAATTAACGCAAATAAAAATTAAAATAGAATGGACATGAAAATATAAATATAATAAAATAATGAATTTTATTTTGTACCTCAGAAGTTGGGATGATTGGTTGGATTCGGGTGCATCTGGGTCGGGTATTCCCGTTGGCGGCGCAAGTTTCGCAGCGCAACCCGGTGTCGCAATCACTGTCCTTGGAACAAGTCTCTCCGATCTGTTTGGCAGCCCAGAAATTAAAAAGGAAAGTTTAAGAAACCAAGAAATCAAAAAGGGAAAAAGCGGAGAAGCCGAAGAATTGTTCCAACTTGGGAAAAGAAAAGAAAAACAAAAAATGTTTAACACCTTGAGAGCGGAGGAATGGGAGAAAAGGCAAATAGCGATGAACAGAAATTGAATCATTGTCTGCAGAAAAAGGACAGAACACAAAACATGTAAGAATGTGAATGAAATTAATGGTACACGAAAAAGGAAAAAGGAATTTAACGAGCAAATGGGAAAGACTTTAGAACGTGGACAAACCTGCTTTGCCTTCATTTTCATTTTCATTTTTCTTCTCAGATACTTTTATGTACGAGGGAAAGTTCTCTTCTAAATTTAATACTATTCTCTCCGATTTCTTTTAAGGAAAAAAAGGGAAAAATAAAAAAGTGGGATCGAACTTGTGAAGAAAGAAAGAAAGAAAAAAAAGTGAATGGGAAAACACACTGTTGAAAACAACGAGAGATTTGGGTTTGGTGTGGATGAGGAAATGTGTCCTTGTCCATTTTGGTACGTTGCCTTTATATCCCGTGTACCGTCTTGATCATGCTTTGTTCTATTTTTCTCCCTCCTGTTTATTAATTTATTTATTGTTGTTGATTAAGATTTTATAAATATTTTACAAAACAGTTAGCCAATTATTTCATGGTAGGATATATATAAAAAAATTACATATTGAAAGAGTATGTTTTTGAACCATCAGATTAAATAAAAAATGATCATTTTAATAAAAGTACGACAATTCAATGAGATTTTATAACAACTTGATGGTATAAAACCATGTTCTTTTAATAATAATAATAATAACAATAAAATTGCACACACACACACACACACATATATATATATATATATATATATATATAATCTTTACACTTTACCATAAATCTATTTTAGGTTCTCTCAATTTTATGTATTTTTTTTAGACATTTTGATGTGAATTTTAACTAAATTTAAATTTCAGAAACATTTATTGCGCTTAGTATACCCCCATTATAAAAAAACTCCAATTTTTCATGAGATTATACCGTAATCATGTCTTAATTTTTCCAGAAAAATATTGGAAGTCTTTAATTGTCCTCTTAATTTAATTTGATAATTGTTGAGGGATTTTTTTTAATAAAAGATTGAGAGCGGGAGAAGTATTCTCTAAATGATGGGAAATACAATCTCTCGAGAGTACTCGAGGTTAGACCTTGAAATCATTAAGGGTTCGTTTAGAAAGTATACGTAAATTATAATTTTTAATTTTAACGTTTGAAATTTAAATTTTATATGAGAGTCTGAGTTTATGAAACGAACGACCTTTAAAGAGCTTCTAACATCGATACTATAGATCAGAATTAAATTTAAAGGATAACATTGACTAAAATATATCTCGATTGAGTTAACCTCGAACTTTTCAAAATGTATGAAAAGCGATATCGAGCTTATGATGTAATTGAGATTGCTTAAGGCCCGACTTCGAATGAAGTATTGACTTAAGGGCCTGACCTTGAGTAAAACTATAAACTTAAATTTCGGTCTCCAGTAATGCATTTTAAATTAGCATTTCTTTTCACAACTTGAATTAAGAAATTGAGTTGTAAATTTTATATTAGAAACAATACTAACATACAAAGTTAAATTTGAAATTTTGTGAACAATAAAGAAAATATTTGAATTGTAATTTGAGTTATGAAAAGAACATAATAGTTCCAAAACAAATATCAGGGAGTTTTCTAAGTTATTCCCAATATAAAAATTCACTTGAATTTTTAGAAAAATCAACTAACTGGTGATGTGTATCGAACAAAGTGTATAAAAAGATTTCACTGGTTGATCGCTTACCTTTGAATATAACACTTATTTCCACATTTTCCATCTTTTACTCTCTTGTTAAAATTCTTCCAACTCTCGTAATTTTGTTCCTAACTAAAGTGTCGTGTTGGAGTGCATTTTGGTGGTCCACCCTTGTTGCCTTTCCAGGTGAAGAGCGATGAAGAACAATTGAAAATAATAATAATAATAATAATAAAGGGACATTAAGAACTTATTCTTATCTTTCATTGCGGTTTGGGCGTTTGACCCCTTTTTTATATAGAAAAAAAAAAAAAGCAGCAGGGGATAAGGGGCCAATCAGGAAAAAAAAATCCCTAATTCGTGTAAATAGGAACTTCAAAATGATAAAATCCGCTGGTCTTCTAGAAAGACTGCCCATTTTATAGAAGACTCCACAAGAAACAGTCTTAAGGAAGGAGTTTCCTAGTTTTTTCTTGGTAATAAATAGTATTATGAATAGTACTAGTGCATACAATTAAACAAACATTACCTATCATTACCAAAAAAGAAAATAAAGCATTACATTACATCTGGCGTAAAGCATGCGTATCTCACTCAACAAACTTAAAAAAAAAAAAAATCCTTTGTTTTCGCAGCCTTACCTGACCGACATTTGTCCTGAGTTGGAACCAAAGCCCAAGTCTTCATGTATAGTTTTTTAGAATAATCGCTAACGAGGCCAGTATATGTGTATATAAATATATAAATAGATATATAATACATATCATATGTTTTGTGTGTGTCAACTGTCATATTTCAAACTTCTCCTTTTTTATTTTATTTTCTAAAAAATATCAAAATTCAAACTTCTGCTTGCAAAAATAGAAAAGACATGCCCAGTTGTCAATCTCCACAGTAGATACTTTGGGCTTATTTTTTAGAGTTTAACTTGAGTATAATTCTTGAGTTGAATTTGAGTTATAACTTAAGTTGAATTTGTAATTTGAGTTTGTGTTTGGTTGTGTACATTTGAATTATGGTCTGAGATAAGAATCTTTCTGAGTTTGTGTTTGAGTGAGTCAAAATTTGAATTTGTATTTAGATAGTATTTTAATAAAAACTCCATGCTGATGAAAAATTTTAATAGGGCATATGGGTCGGGTTTTATTCGTCTTTTCATTGTCAACGCATAGAAAAAAAATCATCTCAATCAGAATTAAAACGAAAAAGTTATAGCATTTTTAAGAATAGAAAAAATACTGTTCATTAATTTGAGTGCGAGTTTCTAAACTCGAGCTGAAGGGGAAACTTGAACTCGAGTTTTAGTCCTAAACTCGAGTTTAAACTCGAATTTAAACTTAAAAGAACATGAACTCGAATAAAATTATAACTCGAGTTATCTTTTTTTTGAGTTTTTCGCTCAAAAAAACAAGTCCTTTCTTTTTTTCTTTCATTTTTGGTGATGTGAACAAAGCAGTTATTGAAGATCACTTAGCAAAGTGGCCGCCAAATGGGACCTCCGACCACGTACACAGATTGTGAGATACCTCATTAAAACCCTCGGCATCCAGGAGAAAACAACAGAAAGGAAGAAGAAAGAAAGAAGATATGTATACACACATATAGAAATCGTCTTAAATCCAGCCGGATCAGTTAAGTACGTGTAATTTTTTTTCGTATTTATGCATGTGTAACACTCAATTTACTTCAGCGTAATATTCAACAAACATAGTCTAACACATTAAATATTGATTGTTACATGAACATATATACGTAAAGAATTACATATAAAAATAGACATTGTTACATTTACATTAAAAAATTACATTTTAATATATATATATATATATATATTTCAGAAAAAAAGATATATACATAATATTGAATATAATTGAAAAAGACTCCTTGGCTAAGTACACAGCTACTATGGTCGACGCATGTGGTTGATTGTTAATTTTAGAGATTTCTTTATTTCTTAAAAAAAAAAAATATTAAACATGATATCATCTATGTTTTTACGAATCCTGCCGTAACATATTGGGATAGCCGGGTAGGACTAGTCCATGTTACTCTTTAATCAACAATATCTATCGAAGAAGTCCTCAGATAAAAACAATTGCTTAAAATAATCTTTGATGACGTATCGTAATTAACTTCGACGTTGATCCATCTTGAAGAATTTAAAAATGAAATTAGTCTCCACAGCTGGTGAAGTACGTATTTACGTATTAAATAATGTCATACAAATTGATGTAACATGCTTTAGTAGGCGGTCAAGTAATACTTCTTTCCTTTAAATTAATTGAAAGATTTACGGGTTTGTGCGGTTTATAGATTTGAACAAAATTTTAATTTGTTTATAATTTTATAATAGAAGATACTGTAGCAAAAACATTTTGAACTGTGAAACAAACAAAGACTTGTTGATCTTAAATGGAATCGGTAATTATGGGTGAGCTTTAGATGATAATGTGGTATTTATAGTTTGTTTTAGAGTTCAGGCATTGACCCGTGACCCACCCATGTCCGCATGTACGGCCGTACGGATGTGTCATGCAATAGGATAAATGTCAATTACCAGTGGTTCTTGCACTACATTTGTCCAACGGTAGAGATGATCCTAATTTTGTCTGGAGTTCACATGGTGTACAGAATTTGGGGTGCCCTCGGGTGTTAGGCCATGTAAGGCTCATGCAGGGCTGTAGGAGGAGTGTGGAATGACGCCTCCAGGTGATCCGAACAGGAGGCCAGGGCGCCTTGATCGGCTGGCTGCGTGAGTAGGCTCTGTTACTATGTGAAAGGCTGATCGGTACAGCTTTGTCAGAACAGTGATCGACTTAACACGCTGATCAACCCATCAACACATATAGGGCTTGTTCTTTTGAGTGAAAAACTCAAAAAAAGATAACTTTAGTTACAATTTTATTCGAGTTCATGTTCTTTTAAGTTTAAACTCGAGTTTATGACTAAAACTCGAGTTCAAGTTGCCCCTTCAACTCGAGTTCAAAAACTCGAACTCAAATTAATGAACAGTATTTTTTCTATTCTTAAAAATGCTATAATTTTTTCGTTTTAATTCTGATTTAGATGATTTTTTTTTCTATGCGTTGACAGTGAAAAGACAAATAAAACCCGACCCATATACCCTATTAAAATTTTTCATCAGCACTGAGTTTTTATTAAAATACTAGCTAAATACAAATTCAAGTTTTGACTCACTCAAACACAAACTCAAAAAGATTCTTATCTCAAACCATAACTCAAATGTACACAACTAAACACAAACTCAAGTTACAAGTTTAACTCAAGTTATAACTCAAATTCAACTCAAGAATTATACTCAAATTAAACTCTAAAAGAACAAGCCCATAATTTTTGGGTTAAATTTGAGTTATAACTGGAGTTGAACTTGTAACTTGAGTTTATGTTTGGTTGTATGCATTTGAGTTATGGTTTGAGATAAGAATATTTTTGAGTTTGTGTTTGAGTGAGTCAAAACTTGAATTTGTATTTAGATAGTATTTTAATAAAAACTCAATGCTGATAAAAAATTTTAATAGGGTATATGGGTCGGGTTTTATTCGTCTTTTCGTTGTCAACGCATAGAAAAAATAATCATCTCAATCAGAATTAAAACGAAAAAATTATAGCATTTTTAAGAATAGAAAAAATACTGTTCATTAATTTGAGTTCGAGTTTCTGAACTCGAGTTGAAAGGGAAACTTGAACTCGAGTTTTAGTCCTAAACTCGAGTTTGAACTTGAGTTTAAACTTAAAAGAACATGAACTCGAATAAAATTGTAACTTGAGTTGTATTTTTTTGAGTTTTTTACTCAAAAGAACAATCCCATAGTTTCTTGAATATAATGGATAAAAATATAAATAAAACGGGTAATTTTGATAAATACTCGAAAGTGTATGAGTTAGAATTTTTATTTTTAACTCTTGATTTATAATCTTTTTAATTAAATAATTACACTAATAAAATAATACTTGTCAAAAATAAAGAGTAAAAATTTAAACTTGTGTAAAGATAAATTCTGTAATTTTTTCAAATAAAACACTTGTACATGTTATTAGTCCATGTTTCGCAATCCAGACGAACAGAGATTAGGTCTGAACATTTCCTTGCGTATCTGAGCCCAAAACTTAATATAATACAAATTGACTCGATTGATTACCATTTGTAATTAGTCAATGTTTATCGATTAATTTCCAATAGCTGATTCGTAATTCTATGTTTTGTTTTGTTATTATTATTATTTTTGGCTGAATGTTATTCTTTGGTGTTTATTCGTTTTGTCGCCTTTTGGAATTTGGACCGTTTTGTCGATGATTATTGAATGGTTCAGACAAAAGCATGTGCTATTATGGGTATCATTTGTGCGTGAGAAAATTAACTGGAATCAAATATCGAAATTCAGATGATGACCATACGGAACATTGACTAAACCCAATAAATCTTATGGCACAAGTATTTTATAATAGATCAATTCCATAAAAAAGTATTATAATACAATAAGGGAAAATAAAAGTGACAAATAGAGTGTATGAACTTAAATTTTTATTTTTTTATTTTTAATTAATATTTATTTAATTAAATAATTATATTAATAAAAAAAGTATTAATAAAAAATAAAAGATAAAAATTGAGGTCCTCATTTGTTTTATAGAAATTACTATTTAAACTTTTTTTTGTTATAAAATTTTCTCTCGTAAAAAAAAAAAAAAAAAAAAAAAAAACCACCCACACGCGCACACAGACTTCGGAACCCTATCTGACTCCTTGTGTACTTAGGATAACGAAAACTATAGAAGAACAGCGGAGAGAGAACCGATTAAGATAAGAGTGTTTTCAACGGAGTTACGATTAAGAGGGAGGGTTTTTTTTTTTTTCTTTCTTTTTTTGGTGGAATTTAATTATTCAGTTTTATAATTAGAAACTATTTGCTTAGATTTACATATTTTTTTGCTATTCGTTTTTCATGCTATCCAGGAATGGACGGTAAAAGCCACAAGATGGATATTATCTTTTCTTCCAAGAGAAGACGCTGCTAGAACCAGTGTATTGTCTAGACGATGGAGTTCTATCTGGGATTCCTTCCCAATATTTGAGTTTGACCAATTTTGTCATATAAAATCACGAGGTGGTTCTCCTTCTAAGTATAAGGAGAAAGCTAGGGAATTCATGAACCTTGTGGATAAATCCCTGCACAAATTAATTCAGAAGAAGTTGCGAATCGAGAGATTGAGTTTTTTAATCGATTCTGTGGATCATAACTTGGTTTCGATGATTGATAGATGGTTGTTTTTAGCTCTTAATAATGGTGTTCAAGAGATATCCCTCATGATCACTACAGATTTGGCAGGTTTTCCTCAAAATTATTATACTTTGCCTAAAACATTATTTGCGATTATATCAGTTTATGCGTCTTCCAGCTTCAATCCTCTTAAAAAATTATCGCTGCACAGGGTTAGTATAAGCGAAAATGTTCTACGAGATATCGTCCATAATTGTCCAAACATCAAGTATTTTGCTCTCGAACATTTTTGTGGATTGAAGACTGTCAAGATATTTCCAAACTTAACAAACTCGAGTCGGTTAGTATTGTGGACCCACTGCCTAATGATGAACTTGACAGCGTTAGTATTGATGCGCCAAAACTTAAGTACTTTAGTTTTCAACCTTATGATCAACCCAAATTGCCTTCTAGAATCAGTTTGAATTCCTGCCATGATCTGAAAGTTCTACGTCTAAGTAAGTGCGGTGTCACCGATGATTTGTTGCATTTCATATCTTTCTAGTTTTCCTTTCCTTGAAAAGTTGGAAATTGTTCTCGTCCCCACGTTGCGAAGGGTTAGAATTTCTGGACAACAACTCAAGACTCTCTGTCTTGACAGATGTAACAACATTGAGAGTACTATTCATATTGATGCTCCAAGACTATCATTATTCAAATTAGACATTTGTAATCTGCCTATTATAGTATCGGAGAACGTTTCATGTCCAGTGGAAATTTTTTATGAATTTAGTTCCAACTACGGTAAAGTTGGTAATTTCTTGGAGATTGGCCTCGGGGAAAATATTTCACACTAGTCGACGTTAAGAATGAGGTACGATCAGTAGTATAAGTTCGACTGTTATTGTTACCATTCTTGACATTTGCTTATATGAAATAAATGTTACTTGTTACAGCTTCTTGCATTTTTTTTTTTTCTAATTCACTATTTGTTCGTGTGTTGAAGGTTTGTTTTGATCTTGAAGAGTTGGGACAAGTGACAATTCCTTCACCGATCAAAATTGACCGTTTAAACCCAACTTCTTTTAGAATTTCACCATCAGTGGATTGGGCAGCTCTTATAAATGGTCCACTTTGGAGTTGTCATCCGATGACAATATCTCTTACCCCGGGTTCCATATCCCAAAACAAGTTCATAAAAGTATGATTGCCTTCGCTTATTTTTGCTAGGAAAGGGAAACACACATACTTGTTGATACGAGGTTCATAGCCTGTATTTTTATATGAGATGCTTCTTTCTGTTATGTGTTGTGAGACGCTAACGAGTGATGGTTGTTGTCCTGAATACTTCACGAAGATCATAGTTTTATGAATGATTTAGAAGTTGGCAAAGCTTTTGAGTTTGGACATCGATCGATAGTGTATTGACAATTACTTCCTATAATTTGTAGGATCTTTGTGAGAAGCTATTGGACAAAGAAAACTCATTTTGCTGCATTTCTTCTCACATAAAGTGCTGCCGCCACGACTGGAAAGCTGTAAAGATTGAGAGTTTCGGAGGAATTGAAGACGGGAGGCTTCTTGATTTGGATCTGTTGTTTCACACATTGCCATTGCTTACAAGAAATCAGAAAAGTGTATATTAAATTGGAGTGGCAGATTTAGTTCTTTGTTTACTTAGAATAGACAATATGTGGGAAAATATAGAATAAAATATGTATACTTAGGTATGAAAAATTTAGTAATTTGTTGTATTGTTACTTGAGTTGGTGTCATTGGAAGGGTATTCCTATACGCCTTGTTTGGCAAGCTGGATTGGTATTGCGCCATTCCTCGTGTTAGTAAACACTGTGGCGGGTAGGTCCTCTTGCCCGCATGATCTGCTGAAACTTCTCCTTTGGAGGATTGGCATAGACTCCCACCCTACTCGTGCGCGGCTTATTAGGGTCAATCTTTGTAGGATAGAGTGGCAATTCGTGTTAGTGGGTCGTGTTCGTGTCAACCTGTTTATTAATCGTATTAGAAAACATTAATTCAAATACGATATGTTTATTAAACGTGTTAAAAATGTCAACCTAAACACCACACATTTATTAATCGTGTCAACCCGTATAACTCGTTTAAATTAATATATTGAATAAATAACTAATATAATAATGACTTATTTAACACGGTCAAGATAGGTTTAACATATTTATTGGTCAATTTATCTTTTTCTTTAAGAAAAATAAATGAATTTTACCTACAAATATTAAAATTCACATTATTTGTATTTAATATGTCATATAAACTTTCATGTTATATCACATATCCTTAGATTGCAGATAACACATATAGTTAATCATGTCAATTCGTGTTAAGAGGTCAACCCTAACTCAACCAATTTATTAATTGTGTTAATCGTGTCAACCCGATTATGACCCAAACCCATTTATACTTAACTCAAACCTGCTAACTTCGTACGGATTTCGAGTCTTATCATCGTGTCGCTATTCGGATTGTCAGCCCTAGTTATTTTCCTTTTGTGCTGTTCTGTAGACGAATCTCTTGTGCATCTCTTCATGACACTAAGATGGTTCTGTAGACAGTTATTTACCTATGAGAGATGGTTACCTAGGAGCTTATAACACTAAGATTCTTGTGATGAAAACGTTACATATGAGAGAATGACTTTAATATATATATATATATATATCTCACTGTATTTGGCAAACTGAGAAAAACTCGTTGCTGCAAAGCTACAAAAGACTGGATTTGCTGGATTTTGTCCCTATTTTCTATGTGATCTAACTAATATACATGCCCATATGATTGTTTAATAAGAGCTGTTCTGGATACTCGTCCTGTGCGTTGTACTTCTTTCAATTCTTGTTAATGGGTGGCTGGGCTAGATTATGATGTAGTGTCATGTCAAAATTTTCCCATTTAATCTCCCAACTCTTCTTTGAATTCGTGAATGAATAAGCTTTTGTTGGTTGTTAAATCTGGGTTAATTACGTTTAGTTGCTTGAGCAGAATAAAGTACAGAAAGTAAAGGAACACACAATATGATATCGCAGTTCGGTGCACACATCTACATCTGCGGTGCCACGCTCAAACAATAAACAGTTCACTATGTTCCAGAAATTACAAACACTGGACAACTTATTCACTCAAGGACCCCCTCATAGACAATGACGCCGCTGTGATGAATCTCCACAGTGATTGTTTAGCGTGCACCACACGTCTTCTATTCACCTGACGAACTTCCTTCGACCGGTAGAGCTTCCTCCCGAAAGCAATAAATTCCTCTCCCGAAGGACGATCTCAATAACTCATAAAAACTCACATATGCCTCTCGGAATATTTTCTTAGTAAATAAGCTCTCAAATTCACAGACTTTTTCTTTGGAGATATTCTATTAAATCCGTACTTCCATATGCTATGAAACAAAACCTTTAAATAAAGTGAAGAGAATCTAATTCAAACAATTCGTCCATCAATCACTTTATCTTCATGTTTCACCACTTCTAAAGGCTTTGAATTGTGCAACACCTTTTAAATTCAAATCAAGATATATATATATATATACATATCCAAATATGATGCCTTTGAAGTATATCTCGTAGCGACCAACTTGAAATAAATCAATGCATATTCAGATTATACAACTACTTTTCAAATCCGAATTACTTTTTTAAAATAGCAACTTAATCTCCACATTATCTTGCTAGAATCCCATGTAAATTCAATAACCAATTCCTTATCTTCATTTGACCAGGGTCTTATCATTATCTCTCCAAATCTCAACCAATGTCTTATCTTTCTTTGACCAAGCTTTTATCCTTATCTCTTCAAATCTCAACTCAACAAAATCTGCAACTTTAACTTCAAATCTTATTTTGAATCTTTATCTGAAATATAAAATCTTCTTGAACTTGTTTTTTTTTTTTTTACAAGATTGCCAATAAATAGCAAACTAATAAAAATACCTAACAATCTCCCCCATTGGCATTTTTTGACAAAATTAATAAGAGATCCTAAAAATTCAAAAACGACAAAAAATATAAAATTACATTGTTCTCTCCCTTTTTGTCAAAAATAAGCCAAAGACACAAAAAAATAAAAGAACTTCACACCTTAGAGTCGTCTTCAGCAGCTGATGTCGCAAATCATGTTGTAACACTTGTTGAAACACTCGGTGCAACACTTCGCACTAGATATCTGCGAACGCATTGATCTTTGTAGCTCACTCCCCCTGAATCTTCTTTGTGTCTTACTCCCCTTGAATGTAGTATTCTCCCATGTATAATGCCCTTAACACCTGTCAATCGTTTAGTGCAACCAGCATCACTACACCCACAATCATTAGTGTATGCTTCTAAAGAAGTATAAGCCTTATGACATCTCAAATCAAATTTCCTTACCCACACATGTCTAGAAAAATTATTTTTCACATCAATCTTCACGTTAGTTGTCTTTTTTGAGTTTGAAAAATTTGGTGGATTAACAAACATACCTCTCTTCAAGGCATTTAAATACTTGTAGCATCTCAGTCTTATGTGGTCAGGTAATCTGCAATAATGGCATGTGGGGACAAACCTTCTATGTCAAGGGGATAAGATAGTAACCTTCTTACTGGAGGAAGTTGGAGGCTTAGGGGCAGGCGTCTTCTTCACAAACACTGTTTTGGATGTTGAGCTCTCACCAGTATAGCCAAGGCCATGTTGATCACCACTCGCATTTCCTATCGAGGGAATGTGACCCAATTTTGTGGTGCCGGAATTCATCATTTTCAATGACTTTTGAGTGTGCTCCGATTCAGCTCTCGTCTCTTGCAGTTTTTTCTCATTTTCAACAGCCCAAAATTCATTGTTTACAACAGCCCTCTTAAGCACATCCTTCTCTTTAATAAGCTCATCGACTCGCTCCTGCAAAGACTTATTCATTTTAACCACCAAAACCCATTTGTTGAACATGGTTTCATATGCCTCATGTATTGTCTCATCAGTCAATTCTTCACCATCACTGGAACCGTCAGAATCTAAAAAATCTATGTTTTCTTCTGGTTTTCCAGAGTGTGTTGCAGATGATGTTGCAGATGATATTGCAACATGAGTTGTGAAATGATCTGTAACACTGCAGTTTGGAACATCTTGGTAGACATTGAACGCAACATAGTTGTTCACGTGATCATCATCTTCCTGGCTGCCTTTAGAATCCTCACCACTCCATGTGACGTTGAGAGACTTCTTCCTCTTCTTGAGAGTGTTAGCACACTCAGATTGAATGTGACCGTAACCATCGCACTCCCGACATTGAATTCCCCTATTCTTCTTCTTATTATTAGAGGAATTTGTAGCTCCTTTATTTTTCTGAAAATTGTTGGAGTTGTTGAAAGTTGGAGTTTGGTTCTTCTTGTTGAACTTCTTCATCACCCTGTTAAAATTTTTAGTCAATCGAGCAAGAGACTCCGCTAAGTCTTCATCTTCTTCTTCAACATTATCTTTCACTTCGGCTTGGAAAGCAATCCCCTGAGAAATCTCCTTCTCCTTCTTATTTTGACTTAGATTCATTTAAAATGTCCTCAATGATCCCATCAATTCATCAAGTCTCACAGTCTCAGTGTTTTTCGCCTCTTCAATAGCAGTGACTTTGTAGGCAAATCTCTATGGTAAAGATCTCAACGTCTTACTGACAAGTCTTGCCTCGGGAATTTTTTCACTAAGAGCAAAGGATTCATTAGCTATATCACACAACCGTGAATTAAATTCAGAAATAGTTTCACTTTCATGCATTCGAAAATTTTCAAACCTGGTTGTGAGAATATTCAATTTGGATTGTCTGACGGCAGCGGTTCCCTCATGAGCAATCTCTAAAATCTCCCATGCTTCTTTTACCGATTCACATGTAGATATCATCTTGAACTTATTGATGTCAACTCCATTAAATATTGCATTAAAAACATGAGAGTTGTAGATGGCCAACCTATCTTCATAGGTACTCCAGAACTCTTCAGGTTTGAGAGCCTCTTTTCCTTATACATCTTTAGTTACTTGATGTTTTCAGCTATTCAAAATAACACGCTAGACCTTCTCATCTTGAGCTGTTGCGTGATATTTATGCTCACAAGTGCACGTGTCGCAGACAACTAATAAAGAGTGAATAAGAGTGTCGATCCCATGAGGCTTGAGTCACCGAAAGTACGTGTTGGAAGTTATATAATCAACAAAACAAGTAAAGAATAAATGTGGCAAAAATTCACTAAAATGATGTAAATAAAATGAATGCAAACTAAATGCGGTCTAAAGTGACTAACAGTAACAAGAACGTAATTATGGGCTGTAATTCAGTGATGAAAATGAGCTAGGTCTACTAACTTCCCCTCAATTGCAAGTCTGACTAGAATGTTACCTAGAATGCTGCAGCATTTTACTATCCCTGTTAACAGAAACTCCTTGATTGCATAAAGTTCTTCCGAATTAATTATGACTCAGGTTCCTCAAGCCATTTCTGACATATTCCTATGTGAATCTAGCTCTAGGAATGCAGATTTAAGCTCAGGTTTCAATAAGTTATGCAAGGTGAATAATATATTCCTATACCATCCACTAATCAACAACTCAGCAAGTTTATTGAACATGCATCATTCATGCTAATCCGATTAAAACTAACCCTTCTAGTATTAATCTTAATCTTGTATCCTAAAATTGATGGCCAGTCAAGACTAGAAATAGACATTAACTCACATGAATGAACATGAATAGGAAATTAATAGCATCTCAGAAACAACTTATCATTCTTACAATCTTGGTTCCATTAGCAAACCTAGCTAAAGCAAATTAGTTCATAATAAGATTTACAAGATTCAAAGCTCCAGAATAATCCATAGCTAAATTAGTAGCTAAATAACAAAAGAAAGTTAAGCTAACAGAAGAAGAACGAATTTCAGCTGGAACTTGGATTCCTCTTTGGCCGGCCAAAATGTCCTTCAACTTCCAGCCATCTTCTCACGTTTTTGATTATTTTTCTGGGCTGAGTACTCTTTGTATTTTCAACCTTCTTCAGCTCTCGTAAGAAGCTTTTTCCTCTCTGGGTAGTGCTCTGTGAGTTTTTCTGGAGAGGGCTACTCTATGTATTCTCTCTGTGGAAAAATAGTCTCTGTCCTCCCTTTTCTATTTCAGCCCCGTTTCTCTCTCCTCCTTCTTTTCCCTAGCGGCTGCCTCTTTGTCCTAAGAAAACATTCCCTTCTAGGGCAACACAAGGGCTGAGGTGTCACTTAATGATGTGTGCAGGGGACCACAATGACACCTGCTCATCCAGCTCACACGGACTCCTTTTGTCTGTTTTCTCCAGCTAGTACGCTGATGTCAGGCATATGCCAGCTGTTCCCAGAATGTTGCCAGAATGCCGTAGCATTTAGCCCAGAAATTTTCTACAAAGTGCGCACACAACCTTAGTCATTTTTTCACCTCATTTTACTTCAAAATCATTAGCTTTCACTTCAAGAGGAGCACCAGTATGAAATTAAGTCAAAGTGAGTGTAAACTATACAAATCTAAATTAAAACACACAATAAACTAGAAAAACACTCTTGGTCACGCAATTTTTGAGCTAGAAAACCAGTGGATAACTCTAATTTCTTAGAGTTATCATGAGCCTTGATAAAAGCCTTTATCCGGGCCTTACAGTATGAATAATTTGAACCATCAAGCAAAGGGGGACGTACAACTGAACCTCCTTCCTTTAGAAAATCTATTCCAAACATAACAGATCAACTCTCCAAGATCTTACCGAAGTTATGGTCAGTGAACCGCTATGATACCCCTTGTTAGATTTGGGTTAATTACGTTAAGTTGCTCGAGCATAAAGTAAAGGAACACACAATATGATATCACAGTTCAGTGCGCACACCTACATCTGCAGGGCCATGTCCAGACAATAAACAGTTCACTATGTTCCAGAAATTACAGACACTGGACGGACTTATTTACTCAAGCACTCCATCCTAGACAATGACACCGCTGTGACGAATCTCCACAGTGATTGTTTAGCGTGCACTACATGTCTTCTATTCACCTGGCGAACTCCTTTCGACCGGTAGAGCTTCCTCCCGAAAGTAACAAATCCCTCTCCCGAAGGACGATCTCAATAACTCATAAAAACTCACATACGTCTCTCTGAATATTTTCTCAGTTTTAAGCTCTCAAATTCACAGACTTTTCCTCTGGAGATATTCTATTAAATCGTACTTCCATATGCTATGAAACAAAACCTTTAAATAAAGTGAAGAGAATATAATTCAAACAATTCATCTATCAATTACTTTATCTTCACATTTCACCACTTCTAAAGGCTTTGAATTGTGCATCACCATTTAAATTCAAATCAAGATATATATATATATATATATATATATATATACACACACATATATCCAAATATGATGCCTTTGAAGTATATCTCGTAGTGACCAACTTGAAACAAACCAATGCATATTCGGATTATACAACTACTTTTGAAATCTGAATTACTCTTTTAAAATAGCAACTTAATCTCCACATTATCTTGCTAGAATCCCATTTAAATTCAAATAACCAATGCCTTATCTTCCTTTGACCAGTGTTTTATCCTTATCTTTCCAAATCTCAACCTATGTCTTATCTTCCTTTGACCAAGCCTTTATCCTTATCTCTTCAAATCTCAACTCAACAACATCTGCAACTTTAACTTCAAATCTTATTCTGAATCTTTATCTGCAATACGAAATTTTCTTGTACTTTTTTTTTTTAAAATTTTTACAAGATTGTTGATAAATAGCCAACTAATAAAAATACCTAACATTGGTCATATGGTGGAAGATGTTATTATTTACATTGCGCTATTATGTATATATAACTAGTTTGAGGGCTTGCCTAAATCACGTCCCCATTAGTAACAAAAATAATGTTTATCTTGCACTATATTTTTTACAAAAATTTTATGAGAATTTTTATGATAGGAATTATTATTTTAGTTGTTAAATTAATTTTTCAACAATCTGATATGTGAATTACAAAACTATCAAAAATTAGGAAAACTTGAGAAAAAAAGTATTTAAGTTAAGCAATTAGTTAAAACTAAACAAAGCCCTTTTTAAAGTGCTACAGATGCTACGTTTCTTAGGGGCTGTTCGGCAGCCCCATTCTTGAATTAAAAACTCAAAAAAGCAACTCGAGTTACAACTTTATTCAAGTTCATGTTCTTTTAAGTTTGAACTCGAGTTTGGGACTAAAACTCAAGTTTAAGTTTTCCCTTCAACTCGAGTTCAGAAACTCGAACTCAAATTAATGAAAAATATTTTTTCTATTCTTAAAAATGCTATAACTTTTTCGTTTTAATTCTGATTGAGATGATTTTTTTATGTGTTGACAACAAAAAGACGAATAAAATCTCACCCATATACCATTTTAAAATTTTCTATCAGCATTGAGTTTTTAATAAAATACTATCTAAATACAAATTCAAGTTTTGACTCACCAAACACAAACTCAAAAAGATTATTATCTCAAACAATAACTCAAATGTACACAACTAAATACAAACTCAAGTTACAACTTTAACTCAAGTTATAACTCAAACTCAATTCAAAATCTATATTCAAGTCACCTAATTCAAAAACGCCAAAACAATAGCCCCTTAATTTTTCCTGTCAAAATATTTATAATTGACTTCCAGTTGTATACATGTATTGGAGAATTCTAAGGTAGTAAAAACATGTCCCGCCATCGACAAAGTTTTATTTTTTATTCATTTTTCTAAAATGTAAAGCTCTGTTTGAAATTGTCATATCTGCATATTGGGTTCTGTAATTTTGCATATTTTTCATTTTGATTTGAATTTTTTCATCAGATTTAAACCTAACACATGCATGCATTAGTAGTAGGTACCCCTACCGTGTCTGGAAAGACTATCTATGTTTTATATAATGCAGCCATTTTGACGAGAAAGTTAAATCATGTTATTTTGCATTGGACGTGACAAATTACATTTAATAATGTGCAATACGTTAAGTAATCCTCAATCTATTGTCGATAGAGATTCCCTACCATATTTTTTATACATCAATTATTGATGTGTGTGTCGTGGGAGTTGAACGTGAGTTTTATATAAGACTGCAACAAATGGCAATTGCCATTGACGATTTGGGATCTCACTGTGACAAAACTCAACCGGTAACGCGCTCTCTCTTTCCTCTCTCTCTCTATCTCACAATTAATACGCATGGAAAACATCAAGCACAAACGTGTAGAAGTAAGAGGACTAAAGCTTCACGTAGCTGAAGTTGGTAGCGGTACGTACCCATTAATACCTACTCTATCTATGCAATTATAGTTTCGGCAAAACTTAAAACTTATGGTAAGACGTGAATTTTTCTTTGTCGGTAGAAATTGTGTTACGACGTTTGGTTGGATGATTTAAATCATGTGATTTAAATCATTTTTTATTTATGTGAATTTTTTGTGAGAGAAAATACTGTAGCGAACCATGAATCATGATTCGAATCAGGAAACGAATCCCTCAACTAAACATCGCTTAGTATTTAAACAATTTGACCTGAAATAGAAACAGTTATGTATCACGTGTTGTAAATTTTTAATATATAGACATGTATAAATTTAACTGTTAAAAAATTAATCTTACAGTTAAAAATAACAATTTATACCAGTAGAGTAAAAATGCATATCCTACTACCATATTGAATCCCTAATCTTTATCTATTGTTTTTCTTTTGGCCTGAGAATTGCTGCACATAATCGGATGTAAAATAGTACAGGTTCAAAGGTGGTGGTGTTCTTACACGGCTTCCCAGAAATATGGTACACATGGAGGCACCAAATGATTGCCTTGGCCAACAATGGCTACCGAGCCATAGCCTTCGATTTCAGGGGCTATGGACTCTCCGACCAGCCTGCAGAGCCTGAGAAAGCAACGCTTAAAGACCTTATCGACGACGTCGTCGGCCTCTTGGATTCCTTGGGCGTCAATAAGGTAAGGATTAATTATATAGTCATTTTGAGTGCGTAATTGTTTGGTTGGCTAGCTAGTTGGCCTTTCCAATGGATTCTCATATTTAAAAGTTCAAAATATTCGCATTTGTTTTTCTAAAGTTAACTTTAGGAAAAAGAAATGTTAATTGGCGAATGCAACTAAGGCCTTAAGCCCCCCTCAACTTATTAAATATGTTTTTTAACTTATATATATCTATAAGTATATTTATTTAACTTATCTATATCTATAAGTATATTTATAGATAATTAAGATATAATCCCACTAAAAGATTGAAAATCTAATCTGAATTTAAACCTCCAATTTTTTTCTAAACTACTTTCTAATGAAATACCTCTAAGAATACTACTTTCTAAAAAACAGAACTAATCTTAACTTTAAAAGCGTTTTATTACTAAGAATAACTAATGCATATCTACTTTTTGTTATCACTACTTGCACCGCTACTATAGAGAGGATATTTTTTGCTTTAAATATCGTGAAGAATTGGCTACACAATCGAATTAAAGATCAATTGATTAATGATATATATTTATGTTTATCGAGAAAATTATCTTCAATAACTGTAATAATGTGGTTATTATGCAATATTTTCTAAAACAGGAAATCTCATCTAGGACAATTTGTAGTAACTCAACAATAAATTTTGAAATTTTTTTTGATGTAGTTAAATTTTATGATTAAATTTTTCGTGGTGGTGACTTCATCTATTTGTGACATGCTTGATTCTTTTTTTCTTGACAAGCAAAAAATTTTATTAAAAAAAAGAGAAAAAAAGTCTTATAAAAGTGAAATGTAAGAAATGTTGTAGGGTAAAATGCCAAACCCTAAATTAGATCCTAAATGGGGCATAAAGAAGAGCATTAAATGATCAATGACAGCTCAATCCTAAGAGCTACGTTAGCCGATAGCTTTTTTTGGAGTCGATCGTTTCAATGACGGGTTTGATGTAAGTAAGAGGTCTACTGTTATGAGAAGTGGACATGAAGTCGACCGCACTCACTGACAATAGCGAAGAGGATAAAAAAATCATCTACGGAGTCGAGGCTAAGCAAAGATAATGATCCGAAAGATTTCGTCTGAGATTTATTACTTGTAATTCAAATATATGAAATTTAAATAAAGAAATCACCCCGATTGATTGTGACCTTTATCTTTTGGGTGACTATCTTAAAAGATAAGGAAAATATCCCAAAATTAGAATTGAAAAACAGATAAGAGCGGTGACCTAAGGTATAAGTAAGGGATTATAAGTCAGAAAATTCTTAAATTTCATCTTGAGCATTTATCCGTGTAATTCCTCCAAAGATAGTGAAGTTTCTCTCCTATCCACAGTGGACGTAGCTCTCAAATCGAGGGTGAATCACTATAAATTATGTGTATTCCTGCTTTAATTTTGCTTTAATTGCATTTTAGATCATTAAATTTGTGTTTACCGTAAAGAAATTTCTTATTATTCTGTTGATGAATTTTTACCGTCAATAGGAATAATAAAGCAAAATAAAAAACCAAATTCTTAACCATTTCTTTGATATGAAATAATGAAAACTTTGTTTAATTGATTTTTTTAAACGATATACCAAATTCTTAACCATTTCTTATCCAGCATGAAAGCCTTGCACATATACCAAAATTAAACTTTGGATTTATCTTTTCTTTTATTTTTTATTATTTGCTAATACTTGATTGTCGTTTAATTAAGTTGTCCTATTCTGCCACATGGATGCAGTTTAGAAAAGGATAAGGAGCAATGAATATTTCATATTGTGCTCGCAAAATAACACGTCACTTGGTGAAAAATAACTTTTATACATGACATTACTCATGTCAAATACTAGTTTCTTGTTTACTCAAGAATTATAAATAAATTGGTATAAATTATGTAATTATACGTACGTGACAATATTTTGTTTACAACTGGGCATGATTTTAATAGAGATAGGACTGAATTTATAGCATTTCATAAAATTGGAAAGTATTAAATAAGATTTTTTTTTATAAAAAATTTCTGTTTAATAGGCTTTTCTTATTGGGAAGGACTTTGGAGCTCGACCCGCATTCCTAGTATCAGCACTGCACCCTGAAAGGGTGTCCGGCCTCGTAACTCTGAGTGTTCCTTACACTCCACAACCTCCCTCATCGACCCAAAAACTCCTTCCTAAAGGCTTGTACATCTCTAAGTGGCAGGTACTTTTAGTGGTGCCTATTAATTACATGTAAGGATAATTAGCGTATTAATGTTTGAATTATGAGCGTTGTATCACTTTGATTTATTAGACCGGACTTTCTTTTTTATATATATATTACATCTTATCCCTATGTATTGCCGTTTGTTATTGTCATGGTTGATTTTTACCTAGTAGTATTAGATTCTCTTTGCAAATTACTTTGAGAGTAATAAATTGTTGCATAAATCACTAATATTAAGCATTTTTTTTTCGTGTTAATTCCTCCGTTAATTTCAGCATTTTTTTAATTATTAAATAATGCATGAAAATTGCAACAATAAGTTTATGATATATATTTTCAGGAACCAAGGAGAGCAGAAGCAGATTTTGCCCGCTTTGATGTAAAGACAGTTATAAAAAACATTTATACTCTCTTCTCAAGAAGTGAGCTTCCGATAGCCGGGGAGGATCAGGAAATCATGGACTTGTATGACCCGTCTACTCCTTTACCGCCATGGTTCTCCGAGCAAGATCTATCAGTCTATGCTTCCTTGTACGAGAACTCCGGATTTCGCTTTGCATTGCAGGTTCCATACAGGTAATTAAAAGAGAAAAATAATGTTGCAATCGTTTCTGAATAAGGCATTTTGGTAGGCAGCATAAGAAAAATTTTAAGGGAGATTCTTTAGTACGCTTGGCGTATCAATGGATCAGATTTTTTTAACCGTTGCATTTGCATATTTTTTTGACTTTTACGTGATTTTAGATAGATCCGACAAACAGAAAACCTAACCTACCGGTATGTTGACATACCGAAAAAGGTCCTAAATCTTAAAACATCAACTTCATTTGTCCCATAAACTCACTTTAGCCTCAAATTTGCGACTTATTGGTAGTACTTTGTGAAACACAATAATAACATTTTCTTTTGACAAATTTGACCAAATTGACCAAACAATATTTTGTCATTCCGTCCATGGTAGGAGTTTATCAGTGGATATTGGTATTGTTGATCCGAAAGTAACAGCTCCGGCATTGCTAATCATGGGCGCCAAGGACTACTCGCTAAAGTTTCCCGGCATAGAAGACTACATAAGGAGTGGGGCAATGAAGAAATTTTTGCCTGCTTTGAACATTACATTCTTGGAAGAAGGAAGCCATTTTGTGCACGAACAATTTCCAGACCAAGTTAATGAGCTTATCATCAGTTTTTTGAATAAACATAGTAACGGCTTATGTTGATATGTGCAATTGTGTCTTCGCAACGGGAAAAGTTCAATTGGAAGAATAACATGTCATATGGTATTGGCCATATGCTATCAAGGAGTTATTGGCTAAGAAATTTTGGAGATCATTAATACAGTAAAATGTTATATGTATGTATATATGTCCTGATAATTTTTTAAAGATTATTTTTGGCTTTAAAGCGTATGTGATATCTGCGTATTCGTTTTACAGCTTTCTCGATAGGATAGAGAAATGGAAGGTGGTGAGGGAATTACTAGAAGAAATTTGGGATCCATTTGTTTTGTACCAGGGAAAATAATGGAGAGTAAATTGACGGAGAAATTTTAAATTTTTTAGGATAATTAATTTTGATTTGGCTATTTAATCAAAGTTTCACCATAGTCTCAGTACGCCTTTAGAGTCCCAAAATTTTAGAAAGTTAGATTATCTCTGAGCATTTTTATTTCATATATTTTTGGGAGAAGGAATTTGGATTTTCAGGAAAAAAAACTAAGGTACTGTTCATTTCACTGACTCGAGTTTAGAATTCGAGTTTTATTATAGTAAAAAACTCTCAGAAATAGTTACATCTAACTTTTTTGCTACAGTAAAAAGCTCTTACATAAAATTACATATCAATTCGAATTAAAAACTAAAACCAACAAACTAAACGAGTCATAATTATATCTTCTCTAAACCACATCTAATTATGTCCTCTCTGAACCCATTCACACGCACTTTACCATCCATCACTAGGACGCTTAAATAGACATTTTTCGCAACCTTTCTCTTTTCTCTGCTTATTAGAATAGCTTGTAAATAGCTGAGTCAGCTTGTAATTAGTTAGTTTTAGTTTCAATTAGTTTCAATTAGTTGTACAAGTTGTTAGTTAGTTATAACTTATCTACACAACTTGTGTACTGGTATATAAGCTTGTTTTTGTATCATTTCGCGTCCAATCCTCTGATTAACGATTTTTGATCCATCTGGTTTCTGATCTCGGTGAATCTCGTTTGTTTCACGATGAATTCATTTGTTTCTGATTCTTCCTCTGGCCGATCCGCCATTGACGATTCTTCCAGTGTCTATTTTCTTCATCACTCAGATAATCCAGGCTTGGTGCTTGTTTCGCAGCAATTGACGGATGACAATTATGCCTCTTGGAGCCGTGCCATGACGATTGCGTTATCTGTGAAGAACAAGCTTGGATTTGTCGACGGCTCAATTACGAAACCTGATGGTACGGATTCTTCTCTTCTTCACTCCTGGATTCGCAACAATAATATTGTTATTTCCTGGATTCTCAATTCTGTTTCAAAAGAAATTTTTGCAAGTGTTATCTTCTCTGATTCTGCTCATGAGATCTAGATTGATCTCCGAGATCGTTTCTAGCAAAGCAACGGCCCTCACATTTTTCAGCTACTTCGGGAATTGGTGAATCACAAACAGGATTAGCATTATGTTGGTGCTTATTTCACCAAGCTGAAAACTTTATGGGAAGAACTGAGCAATTTTCACCCAGGCTGTTCATGTGGAAAATGTTCTTGTGGAGGCGTGAAAGCCTTACAGGATTATTACCAAATGGAGTATGTTATGGCGTTTTTGATGGGCCTGAATGATCAATTTTTTCAAGCTCGCAGTCAAATTCTACTTCTTGACCCTCTTCCTCCAATCAACAAGGTTTTCTCTCTCATTGCTCAGGAGGAGCAACAGAGAAAGATTAATCTTCATTTTTCTGGTGAAAATTCCAACTCCACAATGGCGTTTGCTGCCAAAAGTGATTCTGCTCGTCCTAATTCTAATGCTGGCAACAACAAAACTCAGAGGAAAGACAGGCCATTTTGTACACATTGTAATTTTCATGGGCACACAATTGACAGGTGTTATAAACTTCATGGATATCCTCTTGGATATAGACAGAAGCCACGCCAAAATGCCCCTCAGACTGGTTCTGTCAATCAGGTTGCTGATGATTCTGATGGTAAAACACCTGAACTTGTTGGAAATTTTGTTCAAAATCGCAATGCCAGCCAATATCAGCAATTAATGACCATGCTGTCCAATCACATGACCGCTTTTGTCAGCACTGATCAACAATCCCCACTCACAGGTTCTTGTTCAACAGGTACATGTTTTTTCATATCTTTGGATCATTCTTTATCTTCTTCTCGATACTGGATTGTTAACTCAGGTGCGTCTAGACACATATGTTGCTGTGCTGATCGTTTTGTCTCTTTAAAGCCCATTTCTCATTCTATAGTTACCTTGCCTAATAATACCACTGTCAGTGTGGAATTTTCTGGTGATGTGCGGTTATCTTCTACTTTGGTTCTTAAAGATGTGCTATATTTACCAAAGTTCAAGTTCAATCTAATCTCTGTCAGTGCTCTCATTTGTAACACTGACATTATAATGATTTTTTTTTTCCAATCATTTTCTCATTCAGGACACCCACAACCAGATGATGATTGGCAAGGGTAATAAGGTGGTTGGTTTGTATGTTCTTGATTCCAGCAATCTTATTTCCTCTAATCAGTGTTTGGTCAATTCTGTGTCTACAACAAGAACTGCTCAGTTGTAATTCTTAAAAGATCATTTACAGCTTGGTCAGAATAAATGGTCAGATGTTTGCTATATTTGTCCTTTCGCAAAACAGAAAAGATTATCTTTTGTTTCTCACAATAATAGGTCGCCTTCCCCTCTTGATCTCATCCACTGTGACATCTGGGGGCCCTATCATGTTCCCTCTCATACTAGACATAGATACTTTGTTACTCTTATTGATGATTGTAGTCGATTTACTTGGGTTTTTCTTCTCAAGAATAAGTCAGATGTTACCACTATTATTCCTAGATTTTTCAATCTTGTAGAGACTCAATTCAATATTCGAATAAAACTTTTTCGTTCTGACAATGCTAAAGAATTGCACTTCAATGATTTCCTTGCTGATAAGGGAGTTCTACATCACTTTTCGTTTATTGAGACACCTCAGCAAAATTCTGTTGTTGAGAGGAAGCACTAGCATTTGTTGAATGTGGCTTGTGCCTTATATTTCCAGTCTAGAGTACCATTGGTGTATTGGACTGATTGTGTCCTTGCTGTAACTTTTTTAATTAACGAGACTCCTTCACGAGCGCACCAAACACATTGAGATCGATTGTCACTTTATTCGTGACCGAGTTGTTGATGGTTCTATCAAGCTACTGCCCATCATAACACATCTTCAATTGGCTGATGTCTTCACCAAACCACTACCGGCTTCTACTCTTTGTCCTCTCCTTTCCAAGATGGCTGTCAAGAATGTTTACAGTCCATCTTGAGGGGGAGTATTAGAATAGCTTGTAAATAGTTGAGTCAGTTTGTAATTAGTTAGTTTTAGTTTTAATTAGTTGAGATTAGCTGTACAAGTTGTTAATTAGTTATAACTTATCTACATAATTTGTGTACTGGTATATAAGCTTGTTTCTGTATCATTTCTCACTTAAATAGAATTCTAGATTATTCTCAATCGTTTTTTCTTCAATTTTTTTCACTTTCTTGAGATTTTCTCTTCTAACATTGCTCGTTCTTAGCGTTTGGTTGAGGGTAACAGAATGAAAAGAAAATGCCATTATGAGAAAATGGTCCAATTCCATCATTTAAGCCTCGTTCGTTTCGCTGATTCGAGTTTAGAATTCAAGTTTTGCTACAGTAAAAAACTCTCACATACAATCACATCTCAACTCGAATTTTAAACTCGAATCAGCGAAACGAACGAGACCTTAATTGACAAGTTTATTTCAAAAAGGCCTTTCTTGAAAGCCCATTCACCCAAATTGGGTGAATCAACATTCACGTGGGGAGAGAGAAAAAAGACCTTTCCATTCAGCTTTCTTTTTTTTTTTCTCTCCAAATTGCCTTTCTCAAATTTCTCCATTATTACATTTCAACTACCCTTCACTCCAACTGAGGCCAACTACCTCTTCCATCTTATAAAGAAAATCAAAAACCCATTCTTCTCTATCAAATCCAACCCACGTTGAAACCCATTCTTCTTCTACATAGCAGAAGAAAATTTCAAAAGTAAAACTTGTTGGGTTTGTACCTAGATGATAAACTTCCCTTGATATTGAAGCCGATTTCTTCTATTGTTGCTTGGTTTTATTGTTTTGTGCACAAATATTGATAGGTTTCTTTTTCTTTATTTAGTTTGTTCAGAATTTGGTTTCTTTAGATCTGGGTTTGTTCTTCAAAATAGTCTTTTTTTTTTTTTTTTTTTTTTTTTTTTTTTTTTTTTTGCATAAAGCTCTAGTTATAGATTTGAAGCTGCTTTTTAATGATGGTCTCTTTTTTAGATTTGGGGTTGCTCATAATTATTCTCAGATCATGATTTTTTTATATTTGGATAAACTTTGAATATTAGTTTTCTCTGTTAGATTTGGGTTTTTTGGTATTCTCTCTAGATAATGATTTTTTCCGGGTAAACTTTGAATAGTGATTTTTCATAAGTACAGTTGTTCTTTGACAAAAAAATTTAAAGAACATTCATGCTAGTTGATTGTGTAATTTGACTTTTTTATTAAGGGTATTTTTACTTGATACATATATTGTAGACGTTAAATATGATCATATTTAAGCATGTGATAATTTATTATTATATAAAAAATTAATATTATTTTTTACTATTAAAATATAATTTTCAAATTTTATCCTTCAAATAAAAAGTTTTTTCAATAATTAAATTTTTTTTTACTATTTTAATTAATTAAATATTAAATTATCTGATGATTATTAATTAAGGGTATTTTTATCAAAATACAGTTTATTTTTATTTCATTTCGTTGGAAATCAAACAACATAATCTTCATTCAGGTATTAATTCTATAACTCTAATTAAATTAAAGAATCAATTTATAATTTCAGCACATTCTAATTTCATTTTATTACTATTTTTATTATCATTCACATTATTATTTCCTCACTGTAACCAAACACACTCTTAATTCTATCTCTCTAGCTAGACACACAAACAAATGGAAACCATCGAGCACAAGTATGTCGACGTGAAAGGACTAAAGCTTCATGTAGCTGAAATTGGAAGTGGTACGTACCCAATACTTCCCCTGGACCTAAGGGCTCCATATAATTTTACCCCCAATAAATTTTTTTTCTACATCATATAAATCAAAAATCAATTCTATGTACCATAAAAATTCATAATTAATTTAGATTTAGACTCTTATAATTTTAGATTTTTTTTAGAAGAAGAAAAGGAAGATAAGTACATAATTAACAAAAATTGTAGATCATTTGATGTTAGTTAAAAATGTAAGCTTAATTATGTCCCCGACAAAAATGCTAACTATCTCACACAATATGTCTTAGTTTTGTTTAATATTTCATTGAATTGGTTTTCTTGTGAAACTTTCTTTGCTTCATAAAAGCGAATCTAAAGTAGTTTAAGTACAACAGGTCCCAAGGTGGTGGTGCTCTTACACGGATTCCCAGAAATATGGTACACATGGAGGCACCAAATGATTGCCTTGGCCAACAATGGCTACCGAGCCATAGCATTCGATTTCCGGGGCTATGGACTCTCCGATCAGCCTGCGGAGCCTGAGAAAGCAACCTTCCAAGCCCTCATTGACGACATCAGAGGCCTTTTGGACTCTTTGGGCATCAATAAGGTCATATTCTATAAGCCATAGTTTTCAGACATTACTGATGCACAAATAAACCTTGTTATCACATCTCTTACCAAATTTTATAGGGCCGTTTTGGATTCCTGCAAAATATGGTAACCCTTTAGGATCATTCTCGGGTTGGTCCTATAGAAATCTTAATTTTATTTCTTCCGTCTTGTCTTTTCTTTTGGTGACTAGAAGTATCTTTAGTGCACAGGTTATAGTGCACCAAATTCCGAGGAGATCCAGGTGATGTTGGATTCCGTACACTGTAAAATTTGATAGAGTATACACGAAATCATTGTTAAAGTCAGCACCGAATTTGGTACATGAAATCACTGTCTATGGTGTTATCCAGAATAATACATAGCATCGAAACTGGTTATGGTGCGCACAGGCTTTCCTTGTGGGAAAAGACTTTGGAGCTATACCAGCATACTTGGTAGCGGCAGTTCACCCTGAAAGGATCTCTGGAGTTATTACATTAGGTGTTCCCTTCCTTCTACCAGGTCCCTCTGCAGTAAAAACTAATCTCCTTCCTAAAGGCTTCTACATCTCAAGGTGGCAGGTATATATATATATATATATATATATATATATAGTTAATACGTATTCATTTCTGTTCTCCTAGTGATATTTTTGTTCTAATTCTTCGGGCTAATTAAGTTGTGTTCAAAGTGTTGAAAATACTTTATTCTGAACTTAATTTTGTACCTTCTCAACTTTACGATCATTCCCACTTTGTCCTCCGACCATTAGAAATTCCTGCCATTAACTACAAATTAGTCTTAGTCAATGCCCTTTGTTTGACTTCTTATTAAGAACGACGGAATAAACACAAACAGAGAGGCTAAACATAAAATTAACAATAATCCCACCATGAACAACCCCTAAATATCACTGTATAACAAATAGAAACTCAAATTTTAACCCAAAAAAAAATGGAACTTTTTTTCCTTAGGTTGGCACTATACGTGAGTTTTAGGGTTGGATTCCATGTATACTGAAATTCTTCTAGTCCAAGTGGATAAAATCTCAAAATATTCCATTAAAATTCTTTTATTCGTATTGTTCATCAATAAAGGATATTCTAACAGAGGGAATTAAGCAAGACTAGATCAATTCAAAGTTTATAATAGTAAAGTGAGAGTTTTTACAAATTATGGGAAAAATTAAGAGAGTAAATTTTGAGGGCATGAATACGAATAACAACGGTAATTACCGAACTCTATGATCAGGAGCCAGGGCGAGCCGAGGCAGATTTCGGCCGCTTTGATGTGAAGACAGTCATAAGGAACATATACACTCTCTTCTCAAGAAGTGAGATCCCTATAGCAAGTGATGATCAAGAAATCATGGACTTGTTTGACCCATCCACTCCTCTGCCTCCTTGGTTCTCTGAGGAAGATCTATCAGTCTATGCTTCCTCGTATGAGAAGTCTGGATTTCGTTTTGCGCTGCAGGTTCCATACAGGTAAATTATAACAAGAAAAATGACTCAGTCCAATCGATTCGAATTTTCCAACATACTTTCAAATTGGTATCAATTTGGTCCTTAAACTTAATTTTTTACCAACAATGCCAACATTGAACTTTGTTGGAAGTGATGGATTATTCAGACAAATTATACTAACAATTAACAACAACTTCATCACATGATTGTCAATTTACTTGTTGTTTCATCCGTGGCAGGACTTTATCGGTGGATATTGGTATAACTGATCCGAAAATGACAGCTCCGATGCTACTAATCATGGGTGAGAAGGACTATGTCTTGAAATTTCCGGGGATGGAGGACTACATACGAAGCGGGGAAGTGAAGAAGTTTGTGCCTGATCTGGACATTGTATTCCTGAAAGAGGGAAATCACTTTGCGCATGAACAGAATCCAGAGCAGGTTAATAAGCTTATCATCAGTTTCCTTCACAAGTACAGTGCTGATGAATAGGATTTCTAGTAACCCAAATAAGCCGTTATGTTCTATGGCATTTTCCATTTGGTATGCAAGGGCCTTTCTTGTTTCAAGTTTTAGGAGTTTGGAAAAAAAGAAAAGAGTGTCCTGCACTGGAATGTCTTAAAATGGTCGGCATAAGTTGCATGCTTTTGATTTAATATTTGAAATGTCTCTCTGCTTAGCTTAGTAAACCTTTCACAATAAAGTTTCAAAAAAGCAGTATAAATTTTGTTTTATAACTATTATACAAGAATCGTTACATATTACGTATTCTACTTGGTCATGCATATATTTCTACTATTAATTCATAAAAATGAAAGATTATCTAAGATTATCTTGTAAGTTTTCGACCTGTTTGAACATGCATTTGTGGTATTTGAAATTAGTTCTAAAGCCGTGGGGTCATGTTAGTAGAATTCATGATGCCAAAAACAATAATGAATGTCTTTCCTTAAACCAAGAAGAATCCGTCAAATTTTTGCTAGTTTATCAGTCATTTACCATTAAAGTGGAAATTTCTTGACTTGCAATTATGAACAAGGTCATTGAGCCAGGAAAATTTTTAAAGAGCGTGAATTGAGCCAAAATTTTATGCAACTACTTTTTCTCTCTTTCTCTCTCTTTTATCTTCTTCTAAGCATTTGTATCTTTTGTTTCTCCTTCCAAATTGTTCAAGTATGTAATTTAGGCCAATTCACGTTTTAAAGTTTGATGCAAATTTACGAATTTATATAGCAGTGTAGCTGATCTTTTTTTTTTTTTTTTTGAAATTAGAAAATTTAAATATGAGTATGTTTAAAAGTCAAATTTTAAGTTATAATTGAAACATTTTATAAAATAAGGTACAAGTATGAGGGACAATAAAAACATTTTAGAAAAATCTCTATGTACAAAACTGCAATTAAAAAATCTTAGGGGGCAAATAAAAAAATTGTAAGAAAATAATTTTTCAAGGCAAAAGTTGAAAGGAGCCTCTTGAGCCAAGGGAGGCAACCGTCCCCAATCTCGTCTAGAGTCTAAGGTGGTGACTAGACCTCTGATTGTTACGTATTATAAGTACTTAAAACATTAAAATATAATATAAAAAGAAACTATTTTCAATTGCCAAAACAAAATCAATAACACATTATTCACTTAACAATATCTCCGACGAAGGATAATTTCTACTTTCTATGAAACTTTCATCCCTTAAATTTTATTTTTGAAAATTATGTTTTGATTCTTTAATTTTTTATTCTCAGAAAACAATTGTCAAATTTATTTTGTGAGAATAAATGAGAATAGTTTTCATTCTTATTTCCGAAAACACAATTTAGAGAAGAGAAAGTAGAGAACATGGCCTATGTTTTGAAACAATATTCCTCCGTGAGTACTCTTCAGGGTAAATTATATGGGTTTTTTGCACAATTGTTCCTCAAATTTATCGTGATTTTGTAAATTGCCTCATAAAAGTTAAGTTGTTTTCTGAACTTATAAATTTATTTTAATGTACCATATTTAACTAAATTTGTTTAAATTTTTTATTAGATCTAAGGGATTAAAAAAAGATATTGAAATATTTGTGTTTTTTTAATTGAAATGTTAAAATTTTTATTTAAATGTGCTTTTTTGACACTAATTTAACACAAACCTCGTTAAAAATATGATATATTGTAACAAATTTATAAATTAAGAAATAACTTGTTAAAATTAAAATTTAGAGATAATTTGTTAAACTATGATAAATTTAAAGGGTAAATTTGCTAAAAATTCAAATTATATTGAATGCTAATACAATGGTTACGCTTTCAAAAAATGAGCTGTACGTGATTAGCAAAAAAAAAAAAAAAAACTATGGTTAAGGCCCGTGAGCTGTACGTGATTAGCAGTACGTAGTTCAAACTATTCGATCGGAGCCGTACATGTCATTAAGGCCCGGAACTGAACGACTACGATTCACAGCACTTAAAAGCGGTTTTCAGAAAATAGAAGAGGTAACGGGAAGAATTAACTCTGACTCCCAATTTGTTCTAACTATGGTTAACTGACATGCGGTTAAATTCCCCAACCTTCCTTCTAATAACGGGGTATAAAAATCCCAAACAGAGCAGATAACACAGACCTCACAAACCACCGGCGTCTTGATAAACGCCATTTCTCTCTCCCTGGAATTTTCTTCTCTCTCTCTCCGCCATTGTTAAGCTTTTGCGATCTTCTCTCTCCGTATTCCTTTCGTGATTCCTTCGAGCCAAAATGAGAGAGTGCATCTCGATCCACATCGGTCAGGCCGGTATTCAGGTCGGAAATGCTTGCTGGGAGCTTTACTGCCTTGAGCATGGCATTCAGGTACGATTAGTTCATAGTTCTTCTCTATTTTCTTCTCCCACTTCCATTTTCTTTGAGATCTGGACCAGATCTGGTAGTTTTGTTTGTATATTGTCGTTCACATTGACGAGAACAATTGCTTCATCGATTTGTTATTCCAATATGCACTAGATCTGGTGTTTGTTTGTGTTTCCATGGTTGTCGCCGACAAAAGTTGTTTAGTTTCCTACATTTCCTTTAGATTCGTTGAACTTTGTCAAGTTAGGTCATTTTTTATGTTGATTGATAGAACATTTATAGTCATTTGATTCTCCCACTTCCATTTTCTTCTCCCACTTCCATTTTCTTTGAGATCTGGACCAGATCTGGTAGTTTTGTTTGTAGATTGTCGGTCACATTGACGAGAACAATTGCTTCATCGATTTGTTATTCCAATATGCACTAGATCTGGTGTTTGTTTGTGTTTCCATGGTTGTCGCCGACAAAAGTTGTTTAGTTTCCTACATTTCCTGTAGATTCGTTGAACTTTGTCAAGTGAGGTCCTTTTTATGTTGATTGATAGAACATTTATAGTCATTTGATTCGTTTAACCTGTAATGTGTACCAGATCTAGTTGCGTATATTGTCGTGAATGAGAAGCGTAGGCTTTGATCTACAAATTTTTGGCTAGGTCTGAGATTAAAGAACATTTCGATAAACTTGATGTGATATCTGGATTTTTTTTTTATATGTACTAAAATAAAATCTATAATGAACTCAGCGTCTGTTTGTATCTTGTGGTGATTGATATGCTTGATGTTTGATATGACATGATTGGTATGCTAAATCACATTTTGTCTAGGGCACATTCGATTGATATTCTTGATGTTTGAATATCTGATTTGTTTCTGTACAAATGTGATTGTTAATGAATGAGACTATTTCCAATATGTATTTTTTTTTTCACTTTTAAAGTCGACAGTGTGTTTCCCGGTCTATTTATGTGATGATTGGCTTTGCATTATCACTTAAAAGAAGGAATCGTATGTTAGTTTGTAAGACACTAGTATTGGATAACATCTGAACTTTGTGATTATTGTTTTTTTTTCGATGATTTCCTTTTCCTTTATGAGGTTCTAAAATTTAAATCAAATGTTTTTTGTGACAGCCTGATGGTCAGATGCCAAGTGATAAGACTGTTGGAGGTGGTGATGATGCTTTCAACACCTTCTTCAGCGAGACTGGTGCTGGGAAACATGTTCCCCGTGCCATCTTTGTAGATTTGGAACCCACTGTCATTGATGAAGTTAGGACTGGAACTTACCGTCAGCTCTTCCACCCTGAGCAGCTCATCAGCGGCAAGGAAGATGCTGCTAACAACTTTGCTCGTGGCCACTATACCAGTAATGTTCTGCTTCCTTGTTTTGACACTTTCCGATTTTGAATTTCCTTGCACCTGTTAACTTTTTATTGATCATTCTTGACCTCTAAATCTTTTCCCTATTTTATTTTCAGTTGGGAAAGAGATTGTTGATCTGTGCCTGGACCGCATCCGTAAGCTTGCTGACAACTGCACTGGTCTCCAAGGATTCCTGGTTTTCAATGCTGTGGGGGGAGGCACTGGTTCAGGTTTAGCATCTCTCTTGCTTGAGCGTCTGTCTGTGGACTACGGCAAGAAGTCCAAGCTTGGATTCACTGTCTACCCATCTCCTCAGGTCTCAACGTCTGTGGTTGAGCCATACAACAGTGTCCTCTCCACTCACTCCCTTTTGGAGCACACTGATGTGTCCGTGCTTCTCGACAATGAGGCCATCTATGATATTTGCAGGCGCTCCCTAGACATTGAGCGCCCCACCTACACCAACCTTAACCGATTGGTTTCGCAGGTATTTATCGTTTTACATTTGAATCTGATAGTTTCATTTTCCCTTTAAAGGGACATTATGTTGATCTGTTTTGGTACAATGTTCTCAGGTGATATCATCTTTGACGGCTTCTCTGAGGTTCGATGGTGCCTTGAATGTTGACGTTACTGAATTCCAGACCAACTTGGTCCCATATCCCAGGATCCACTTTATGCTTTCATCTTATGCTCCAGTTATCTCAGCCGAGAAGGCCTACCATGAGCAGCTCTCTGTTGCGGAGATCACCAACAGTGCATTTGAGCCATCATCCATGATGGCCAAGTGTGATCCCCGCCACGGGAAATACATGGCTTGTTGTCTGATGTACCGAGGAGATGTGGTGCCCAAGGATGTGAATGCCGCTGTGGCCACAATCAAGACCAAGCGCACCATCCAATTCGTCGACTGGTGTCCCACTGGATTCAAATGCGGTATCAACTACCAGCCTCCAACTGTGGTTCCTGGTGGTGATCTTGCCAAGGTACAGAGAGCAGTGTGCATGATCTCAAACTCGACCAGTGTTGCCGAAGTCTTCTCGCGCATTGACCACAAGTTCGACCTCATGTACGCCAAAAGGGCATTCGTTCACTGGTATGTGGGTGAGGGCATGGAGGAAGGTGAATTCTCCGAGGCGCGTGAAGACCTTGCTGCTCTGGAGAAGGATTATGAGGAGGTGGGTGCAGAGGGTGATGGTGCTGAAGATGATGATGGGGAAGATGAGTACTGAGTGGAGATCATGTTATCCGGTAGTTCAGCTTAAATATCTATGTTGTTTGATTCCTTTTGCCTTCTGTACTGTGCTGCTGCCTTACTTAGTGTGAAGCGGCATTGATGTCTGTTTTCTCTCCTATGTTAGTTTTCTCAACGATATGAAAGTGGCTTCGCTTTTGTGTTTTCTGTCTTCCGGTTCTTTCTTTTTATGCTTACTGCATTATCTGAGCTTAATTATTCGACTTTATATATTGGGCTTGTAGAGCTATTTGATAATGACGTGGCGCTTTGTTGGTAAGGGATCTGATATCTATTGAATAATTTCTCGTCCAGAATTATCATTAATACTCTAATGGGTGAACTATTTATGAATAAATAATAAAAGAAGATTTGAGTAATTAATACAATGTCTAATATTAATTATCTCAGAGCGCCTCTAGCAGCCAAGTTCTCGTAGTAACATTACATGGGGATATCACTGATCTTAATGATAAAGTTGTAGATTCTATGAGGATGTTTGGTAGAGAGATTCGTTTTCTGATTTGAATCATGATTCGTGGTTCGTTACAGTATTTTCTCATAAAAAATACACGTAAATTGAAAATGATTCGAATCACATGGTTTGAATCCTCCAACTAAAATTATGACATTTCCGGCTATTTATAATATTATGTTTCCAAAATAGCGTGTTATCGATTTCTGTATAAATCTCACCCGTTAGTAAATCAAGAGGCATAATACATAAACGTGAGTCTGCCAATTACTCATAGTTAAAGTCCATCCATAAATTGATCATTTAATATGAATAAAATATTTTTTTTAATATTTAAAAGGATTTAATTAAAGAACTATTTCTTTTTGGGTCCAATTCATGTATTCTCAATGTAGAGGTGTATATATATAATAATGATAAACATTACAATGATTCAGTTAAGGGTCTCGTTCACTTCGCGGATTTGAGTTTTTAATTCGAGCCGAGATGTGACATTTTATAAGAACTTTTCACTGTAGCAGAAAAAGTTAGATGCGACATTTTTTGAGAGCTTTTTACTGTAGAAATTTAAAACTGAAAACTCGAATCGGTGAAATAAACGAGACCAAGATCTTCTCTTCAATTAGGTATATAGACAGCACGACAATCTTTTTTTCCTTAGTGGGCATTAAACTTGGGCACTTTTCTTTAAGGCGTGGATTTCTTGGGTATAGACTATATTTTTTGTCAACAAGTTCTTCAAGGAATCAAATGAAGAAGAGAATAAGCGCGGTGGAAAAGCAAAGTTGTTAGTCTATAATTCCCTCTCCAACTTTGATCATGTAGAGAAATTAGGATATGCTTTATACGGTTTGTTTGTTGATTTAAATAAAAATTAAAAGATGAGGAGAGGAAAAAAAATAATCTACATTCCTCTTTCTTTTGTCTACCGTTTTATTGATAATATTTGTTAGAAGAATTAGTTCTACGAAAACAAAGGAAAATAGAATTGAGTAGCTTCATCAGAAAATTTATTGTCCTCGAACCATTAGAACCGTCCGATACAAGAAATATGAAGAATTGTAGGTGACATCTCTCGTCATAGTTCATTATGTCTTTAGGAAAAAAAAAACATAACGATACCGTTGGAGACGCCATCTCCGTCGAAGTACAAACAGATTGCAAAATAGGACATACAAACTTATTTTATTGTCCAATCAAGTGAGCAATCCTTCTCCCGTGATAAATTCTTAGCAAAATAGGTCAACAAAACCGTCAATTACATTGATGAAACTCCTTAGCAATTACTTTTAGTTTTAAATTTTCTATTATCCCATGGTGATGCTTTCTATCTTCTTCCTTCAATAACACCAAAACTCCAAATCTCTTTCCCATTTCGTCAATTTTTATTGCCCTGTTAAATTCCTTTTCCTAACTTTCTCCGAAAAGAAAAAAGACCGAAAAAAAGATGCTTGTTTTAAGGCATTTTTTCTTTGATATGGTGTGAGACCTATGACTCCCGAATTACTGACAAGAAATGCATGCAGCACTAAGAAAAATAAACAGAAACAGAAGAGAAAAAAACTCACCAGTAACTTGCGACAATGAGATCAAAAGAGTAAGAAATATTTGAAATTTAACCCTTATTCCAATGCAACATCATGGAATTTACTTTTTTCTCACCAAATGGTCCAGACTTGGCCTCTATATCACGCTTAATATCTAGACATTAAGAAGCTTGCACATAACATATAAGGTTCACTTGTGCAGCCATGTGAACAGTGAAATTCGACATCGAAGCTAACGGGATCTAAGTTAATTGATAAAGCTTCCTGATCAAATGAGAAAAGGATATAATTTATAAATTGAAGACTTGACGATATCCATTTGAGATTTTAACAATTCTAGAGCCTCAGTACTCGTTGTTGCATTAACTAAGCCCCGTTCATTTCGCTGATTCGAGTTTAGAATTCGAATTTTGCTACAGTAAAAAACTCTTACAAATAGTCATATTTAACTTTTTTACTACAGTAAAAAACTCTAACATTAAGTCACATCTCAACTTGAATTAAAAACTCGAATCAACGAATTAAACGGGCCTTAAACTAAGTTCAATAACTCTTTTCGACCTGAAAAATTAGGAGGGAAATTAAGGGGAGAAATTCTGTAAGCAAAACGTAAGAAAAAGTTATTCCCAGAATTCGAAGACAACCATTTACCTTTGTATACATAACCTGAATATTATATCTATCATATCATGTGAGATGAATAGCCAAGTTAGAGCATCTTATGATGGCCAGTGACCAATAGAACATGTAAAACTAAAAAGCTAAATAGCCTTAGTAGATATTATGTCGAAAATGCCTACTCTACTTTTAATTATTGACATTTTAGTAACTATGAGAGTAGAATAATTGCTGTATATTCCAAAGAGAAGAACTTGATGAAGTGGGCTGGAGTGCTTCTGTACTATCTGTAGTGCCTTTTTTTTCACTCCGTGTGGGGCCATCCCAGTTTTGGTCATTAAATGTTCAAAAGCGGAGCACTCTTTTCTTTATTTTTATTATTATTATTATTATGATTATTTATTTATTTATTTTTTTCAAGAAACGCTGAAGTTAATAGTTATGACAAGAACTGGAATACAAAATCGACTCATAAATCCACTTATCTCAATAAGCATGAACTTACCTTCCTGATTTCATAAATTATATTCTCAAGAAAATAGGTAACGACCAAAAATAGCTTTGACATGACGTATTATATGGTTGGGGCTAATCAACCAACAAAAACAAAAAAAAAAAAAAAAAAGACTCAAACCTTTCCCACTAGCACAAAGGTGGAAAACCATTACAAGTCCATTCATAGAGAGTTGGCGTTTTTCTATTGGCTAGTCATCTTCACTCTTTGTACTGGATTAAATCCATAGTGCAATTATTTGCGAAAAGAAAAACAAAGTGAATTAGCTCGTACTGAATCCCAAGTCTCTAAGAAAACTGATCTGAAATTTGACAGACAAAAATGAGAAGTGATAGTAGGAAAAGAAAAAAAAAGATTTAAACAAATAAGATACAGTATAAACTTCCAACTTATAAGATAGCAATTATTTGAAGGCAAGGAAATAAAAGATGTAAAAAGAATCTCATGATTCATAATCTTGGCCCCCTACTTTTATAAAGGAGCTGTAAAGGTAGAAAAGTAGTGCCTTATGTCCACCACAATATGGAACTGGTCCAAAACCTTATTCTCTTACTAATGCTTTTGGTGCTTCATGGTGACATATTTCTTGATTAAAACGTGGGAGAGATTGACCATAAATAGCCAATCTTGTCTCTGCAAAAGAATAACCAATCCAACCATGGCTAATCTAAACAATATGGTTATAGATACTATAATTATATTGGTGATGAGCTCTTTCTTTTACTTAATTTCAGCACAATCTCAAACATACATCATACACATGGATAAATCAGCCATGCCCAGAGCCTTCTCAGCACACCAAAGCTGGTTTGAATCTACTTTTTCTTCTGTATCAGAAAATTCTCAAGAACCAATTACATCAAAACTCATCCATACTTACAAAAACTCGATCCATGGCTTTAGCGCCACTCTAACACTATCTGAGCTTCAAGCCCTCAAGAACTCCCCTGGCTATATCCATTCTACCCCGGATCGCATGCTCAAACCCCACACAACTCATACTTCCAAATTTCTTGGATTAAGCCAAAATTCTGGTGTATGGCCTGCTTCATCTTATGGTGAAGGTGTGATTATCGGTGTGGTTGACACGGGAGTTTGGCCGGAGAGCGAGAGCTTTAGTGACAAAGGAATGACTAAAGTCCCTTCTAGATGGAAAGGAAAATGTGTGCCTGGTGAGAAATTTAATTCCTCCTTGTGCAACAAGAAACTTATCGGTGCTCGCTTTTACAACAAGGGTCTCCACGCCAACATTCCCAAGTTCAAAATATCTATGAATTCTCCCCGTGATGACGATGGACATGGAACGCACACAGCTTCCACGGCTGCAGGCAACTACGTGGAGGGCGCGTCCTATTTTGGCTATGCGGAAGGCACCGCCAATGGAATGGCGCCAAGGGCTCACCTAGCTATCTACAAGACGATTTGGAAGAACTCCGTCTTCACATCTGATTTTCTCGCTGCAGTAGACCAGGCGATCGAAGATGGTGTGGACATATTGTCGCTATCCTTGGGGCTAGGCACTGATGACTATTTCTTGGAGGATGATACAATGGCTGTGGCCACTTTTGCAGCCATGGAGAGAGGTGTGTTTGTTTCGGCTTCAGCTGGAAATGGTGGCCCAATGCCCGGGACAGTTATCAACGGAGCGCCGTGGATAACAACGGTGGCTGCAGGCACTGTGGATCGCCTTTTCAAAGGAGAACTAATTTTAGGAAATGGTGTTGAAATCAGCTTTGATTCCTTGTATCCAGGGAATTCTTCTGAAGTCCAAGTTCCCCTTGTTTTCTTAGATGGTTGTGAAGATGTGAAGCAAATGAAGAAAGTGAGAGACAAAATTGTTGTCTGCAAAGACAATTTGAGTATAAGTGATCAAGTAGAGAGGGCAAAGTCTGCAAAGGTTTTTGGAGCTATCTTCATTACTGACATTTCATTGTCTAGTTTTTACACTAGTAGTTCGTTTGCTGCAGCATTTATTGGCCTAAAAGATGGCCAAACGGTTATAAGCTACGCTGAGAAAGGGAAAAATCCCACAGGAAAATTGGAATTTCAAAAGACCGTCCTTGGTACGAAACCCGCGCCGCAAGTCGATAGCTACAGCTCTAGAGGACCATTTCTGAGCTGCCCAAATGTGTTGAAGCCAGATATTATGGCTCCTGGCTCATCAATCTTGGCATCATGGTCGCCGATTAGTCCAGTTGCGGAAGTTCTAAAAGGCTCTTTGTTTAGCAATTTCAACATAGATTCCGGCACTTCCATGGCTGCACCACATGTTGCAGGCCTGGCGGCTCTCATCAAGGCAGTTCACCCTGATTGGAGCCCTGCAGCCATTAGGTCGGCGATTATGACCACCGCAAATCCATTAGACAACACACAAAACCCCATCAAAGATGTTGCGAGGTTCGACATTCCAGGCCTAGAAACCGGAGCCGGCCACATTGTTCCGAACAAGGCGGTTGAACCTGGCCTAATCTATGATGCAACAGCAGAGGACTACATAAAAGTTCTGTGTGGAATGAACTACACTGCTAAGCAAATACAGATCATAACAAAGTCCGATCACAAGTGCGTCGATCGGTCTTTGGATCTCAATTACCCTTCTTTCGTTGCCTACTTTAACGGCCTCGGGGGTTCGAGTCCGAGTGGCAAGGTTGTAAGGGAGTTTAAGAGGACAGTGACCAATGTGGGAGAGGAAAACTCAACTTATAAGGCGAAATTGAAAGCCATGAATGAGTTGAATGTGAAGGTAGAGCCAGAGAAGTTGGTGTTCAAGAAAAAGTATGAGAAGCAAAGTTACAAGCTCACTTTGGAAGGTCCAAAATTGTTGAAAGCAGAGACGAGCTTAGGCTCTCTAAGTTGGGTGGAGGATACTGGCAAATATGTAGTTAGGAGTCCCATATTGGCCACAAACATTGATCCTTCTTCCTTGCAAGAATAATTATGTTCTCTTAAAATTATTGGACCTACTTGCTTTTAAAAGCAAGTAAATATAATGATGACGAACAAATTAATGGGTATAATGATGACGAACAAAGTTTTCCCTCCATTTGTACCAAGGACGGTCTTTTGAAATTCCAATTTTCCTGTGGGATTTTCCCTTTCTCAATGTACTTTATAACTGATTGGCCATCTTTGAGGCAAATAAATACAGCAACTAGACAATGAATAGCTGCTAATGAAGATAGCTCTAAAAACCTTTAGTCTTTGCTTTCTCTAATTGATCACTTACACTAAATTGCCTTTGGACACAACAATTTTGTCTTTTAATTTTCTTCATTTCCATCGCATCTTCACAATCATGAAAACAAGGGGAACTTGGGCTTCAGAAGAATTCCCTGAATACAAGGAATCAAAGCTGAAGCTATATTGTATCAAGAATATTCATTAATCTAACTAGACTTATTATGAAGCTAGCATAGGGACCAAGTGGACCAATATATTTAAAGTTCCAATAATTAGTATTTAATTTAATTAACTATTCATCAATCAAATATAATTATATTAACTTAATTTAATTTGTGCCACAGTCAGGAGTAGTGTTGAAACTTTGGGTCGACGAGCTGGCCTGAGGCCTGAATTTTTCGGGCTTGGCGGGCAGGCCCAAATGCCGGCCCGTCCAACAAAAATTTTTGGGATTGGGCAACCCGAAAATGGACACCTTGCCGGAGCCCACCGCCGTGTTATCGCCGTCCGCCGGAATTTTTTTGAATTTTTTCGATTAGGCCCGAACTGCCCGAAGCCCTAGCTCGACCAACGGATAAATTTATGATCGTTGGAGCCCGACCCGACCTGAAGCCCAAAATGCCCGACCCCGACGGCTTTTTTGGACTGTTGCCCGATTTTCTGCCCGAACCCGACCCGCCGAAAAAACTAGCCGTTGGATCCGAATTTGGGAGAAAAAAAATCAATTTTTTAACCCAAAAATTTCTCTATAAATACCTCTCATCTCCCACATATTTTCCTCACTCAAACTCTCTCAATCTCTCTCAATTTCTCTCAAATCTCTCTCACAAATTTTTTAAAAACTATCACAATATCCTAAAGCTCTCTCCCTCAAATAGCTCTTATTTTTTAATAATGGATTCTTTTGGTTATAGTGGTATTCCCGTTGATGTCCAACACAACGTGAAAGAAGGGCAATTTCCCATTAATGAATTTGTTACGCAGGAATCTGCTAATCCGAGCCCTAGTGGACGTACTAGAGGTCGTGGTCGCAATGGTGGTGAGGGTGGAGAAACGACGAGTGCAAGTGCGACTGCGTCTGCAAGTGTTGCAACCTCCAGGAGGAAATGCAAGCGCACCTCGACAGTTTAGGATCACTTCGACACAATTGAGGAGGTCGACAATGCAGGTAACACTAAACATATAGCTTTAAATATTGTTTATCTAAATTACAACGTGATACTATTCACGGCACCACACACTTGAAAAGACACTCCGAAAAGTGTCTTCAAAAGCTTAGCCAGTCCGGCAGACCCGAACTTCACCAAACACAATTATCTTTTGATCGTGCAACCGGTGGTCTAAACACTTGGAAATACGATCCGCAAGTAGATCATATGGAAGTTGCGTGAATAATAGCTGCATTAGATCAACCACTTAGTTTTGTAGAGCATCTTAATTGGCAGTGATATATTAAAGTTGTACACAGTCCTAATGCATAATTTTTTTAAAAAACTACTCTTAGGAAAGATTTGTTAAAATTATTTAAACAGGAAAGAGAAGCATTAATAAACCTTTTACACTCTACTAGCGGTTGCGTTGCGTTAATGGTAGACATTTGGTTTGCCGTTACTAACAAAGATTATTTATTTGTAACCGAACATTACTTTAAAGGCTTCGACGAGCTTATGGCATACCTCAGTGAGAGCTTAGTAGTCGACGATACTAGAGAATTGTTTAATCTAGTTCAATGGTGGAGGACACAAGCATTAACTTGGCCAATCCTAACTCAATTGACAATGGATATATTTTCGATCTCAGTCTCCAATGTTTCATCCAAATAAGCCTTCAGTACGACATGATGAATACTTGAGAAACGCCGTAACATATTGCAAAAGGATATTGTTGAAGCCTTGGTATGCATTAAGGATTGAGATCGCGCCGATCAACGTCTACAGGATACAATTTCACCGGCAAGTCAAGAATGGATTGATGAATTTAATAGATTAACATTTAATTTTGAAGATGATCATTTAGCTTCAAATTAAATTGTAAATTTGTAATTTGTAAATATATATTTGCTTTTGACATTGTAATTATATATTTTGTAAGTTTGTAAAATTTGTAATTCGTCACAAAATGATTGTACTCTTTTTTTCTTACCAAGTTTTTATCCCAATTGGGTTTTTCTTGGTAAGATTTTTAACGAGGCAATTATGAATTACGAATTTAAAAATTAATATATAAAATTAATTTATTAAATTGTGTTAATAATGTGTGTTGAATGTTGATTTTAGTTTTTATATAATTTTAACACAAAATAACTTAATAATTATAAAAATTAAAAAATATATAAAAAAATTCGGGCATCCGGGCGGGCTCGGGTAGCCAAAGCCAGGCCCGTGGCCCGTCCACGGGCCTTCTCGGGCTCGGGCGGGCGGCCCAAAAATTTCAGGCGGGTCGGGCATTAGGCAAAAAATCGGTATTTTCGGGTGGTCGCAGCGGCCAATCTAATATTCTAACACTAATCAAGAGTCAAAGTTGCATTTTAAGAATATACAGATATATTTACGAGAAGCTAATACATACAAACAAAAGGTTTTGTCCACTGATATATAGTTAATTACTGTGTGATGTTTTCACTATGAATATTCATAATTACATATGTAAATAATTCCATTTTAACCTCTCTAATTATATTTTTATTTATTAGTTCCGTCAACTCTCTAATGAGTGTTTTATTTATGAATAAATCATACAAAATTATTTAGTCCATTAAATGGATACGAGATCTAATTCACTCCAAATTCCCAAATTTACGCCTCATGAGAATGTCATTACTATTCAACATTGAAGTTATGACTTCCATGTCTATTTCCCGACTACCCTAAGCAATATGCCTCCAGCACATTAAGGTATTGGTCTACCAAATATTCTCACTCATTATTTATCAACAAACATGTTAAAGATCTGGATGTGATTCCGTCAACCACTTAGAATTAAAGTTCAACCACAATTATCCATAATGTAACAATAGTTCTTTAAATAAACGGATCTTATTAAAGAACATATCTTGTTCAATATATTCTTAAGACAGATGTTTCTATTTTGTAATACCATTTACAGATAATTCAGATCAGTCGTTCCAACAATTTGGAAATGGACAACACCACAGCCTTATCAGAATAGTGTCTGGCTTTATTTATAGGTTGAATAATTCTTTTTGTGTTTTTATACTTAAGATTATATTTCTCGGATAAAGAAATGTTATTGTCACTCTTTCTGTCACTCTCTTTATCACTTTTTACATTCATTATTTGACACGTGGATCTATTAACGTGATGTATTATTATTTAAACAGAAAATGATATAGTGGAATTCGCGTGTCATACAGTAAATGCAGAAAGTGATAGAAAGAGTGACACTAATATTCTTAGGATTGTTCTCAACATATATATGTGTGTATATAATTAATGATGAAACTAAAAGCTTTGGATCATGATGTATCTTTAAACAATTAACCATGAATTAAATAGCATACATCTATTGGAATAAAAAACGTACCATTAATACTGTATAATAATGTCTCCATGTCAAAATAAAAATTACTTTACGAAGCACCTTATCCTAACATATCACTACATATCCCAGGCATAGGGCCACCATTTCAGCTAAAGCCGAGATAAACATGACTTTGTCTATGGTTGCAGCTGGGTGTTTGGTATGAGGATTCGTACTATGATTCGAATCATGGTTCGTGGCTCGGTACAGTATTTTCTCTCACAAAAAACACACATAAACCGAGAATAGTTCTGAATCCATAAACCAAATATTCATTCGTGCCTAACTCTAAGGACAGTGACAATATGTTCACACCATCTTTGACAGCCTTGTTTATTACAGCGAGAAAATCATATGTGAACTCAGAGTTCTTCCAAATCATTTTGTAGATAGCTAGATGAACCCCCTCAGTACCATTCCACTGGCTGAGCCTGCTGATCTATCCTCATACAGCCATACATAGCAAAGGCGTAAATTCTGCCAAAATAGGAGTGAACCAGTAAGAGCTTTTATGTGGAACTAGACTGCTAAGCAAATCCAGATCATAACAAAGTCTGATCACAAGCGTGTCAGGCGGTCTCTGGATATCAATCACCTGTCATTGCCTACTTTAGCGGCCTCGGTGGTTCAAGTTCGATTGATGGCAAGGTTGTAAGGGAGTTTAAGAGAACAGTGACCAATGTGGGAGAGGAAAAAGCTCAAGTTATGCGACGAAATTGGCAGCCATGAATGAGTTGAATGTGAAGGTAGAGCCAGAGAAGTTGGTGTTCAATGAAAAGTATGCATGAGAAGCAAAGTTACAAGCTCACTTTGGAGGGTCCAAAATTGTCGAAAGCAGATGCGAGCTTAGGCTCTCTAAGTTGGGTGGAGGATACTGGCAAATATGTAGTGAGGAGTCTCGTAGTGGCCACAAATTAATATTGATCCTTCATCTTTGCAAGAATAATTATGCACTCCTAAAATTATTGGACCTACTTGCTTTTAAAAGCAAGTAAAAATAATGATGACGAACAAATTAATGGGTATAAATTAGAAGTTACAAAGTTTTCACTCCATCTTTTTCCCCCTTCTTTTTCCTTCCATTTTTTACTCCTTCACACCTTTACTTTAGTACTTAATTTGTGTTGTTGTCACCATCTTTTTGGTTTTGTTAAGGGAGAAAATGTGGCCCGTGATTTTGATATGTTTAAAATATTGCTGGATATGTCGTTTAATTATTCAGGGGTCCTTAAGTTAATCTTATATTACAAAAGTGGTAAGGATAAAAGTATATAGAATCTCCTATTTTGATGTGATGTCATATTAATTAACACTCCTGTTACGAGTTTAATCAAAGTGAGACTATAGTACATTAACACTTTCGGAAAGGCTAACAGTAAAGATTAGTTTAAAGATTGGTATAATGTTGTAGTTCAACATAAGTTTCCTAGTCATAAGAAAAGACAAGATAGTCTTGAAAAGAGAATCCCAAAAAAAAAAAACAAAAAAAAAACAAAAAAACAAAACAATGCCCTCATCTTCATTTGTTTCAAAGCTATTAAAAAAAAAATCTAATCTTCAAAAAGGACTAAAGCTTCATTTTGTTCAATCTTTTTGTGTTTTTTTTTTCTCATCACTTTTGAATAGTCTTGTATCTTTAATAGTACCACTACCAACTCCAACACCTACGTCATTACTGGGCTTTTAAGCCAAGGCTAAAGCCTTCAAAGGACCATTACAACATGTTTGACAGTTTTAGGACTCGTTCATTTCACCGATTCGAGTTTTCAGTTTTAAATTTTTACAGTAAAAAGCTCTCAAAAAATGTCACATCTAACTTTTTTTCTATAGTGAAAAGCTATCAGAAAATGTCACATCCCAACTCGAATTAAAAACTCGAATCCACGAAGTGAACGAGGCCTGGTGCCTTTATAAACTCCTCGGTTATTTCTAAGCTAAGTGATACTCTCAGTGGCGGAGTCAGTCTTTCACTTCAGTATAGACGTATATTAAATTTTTTAACAAATTATATTAGTGGGGACATATAAGAAAATATATTTATTTTAATAGGGGCATATATTATTTCAGTGAGAGTTTAAGTAAACTAGGAGACCGAAGCATATAATGCGGTGCCTAATTGAATCCACGAACAACACCCAGTTTATATTTTCTTCTCGACAATCTCTTCATATCACGGTTACGTTCTTCGACACTCATGTTCGTTTCGACTAAGGTTATTGCCATTTTGGTAGTCTGACCTCGACCTACTATGCACCCTTCACCACGCCAAGATGCGCTTTATTGTTCTTACAAGAGTCAAGAGTAAAGGAATAATCTTTCTGCTTTTTAATTTTAAACAAGATTTTCCTGCTTAATGAATACCATTTGTTACCAACGTTGGGTTTGTAGTATGATACTAAACCATCTCGATCACGGATTTCATTCTATAAGGTTTTTTTTTTTTTCTTTTTTTTTTTGGTACCGGCACATGCGTAGAAGGATGATAAATTAAGGGATTGGGCCTTTTCCCACATTGGAGGGCGCAGCCCAAGAAAGTACATTAGGAGTTCCAAGTTCTAATAGTAAGTTGGGGAAATGAGATAAGTATTTTTCGGAAATAATAGAAAATAAGTCAATATGAAAAGCTTAAAAAAGTATATATGTCAATTTTTAGTTATAAAATTTAATAGGTCATAACTTGTCAAATTATGGTTCATAACCAGATAAGTTATAGACAAACTTGTCAAGTTATGGTTCATAACCAGATAAGTTATGGACAAATTTGTCAAGTTATGGTTCATAGTCAGACAAGTTATGGATAAAAATTGATAATAAATCGTCAAGTTATGGTTCATAACCAGATAAGTTATGGACAAAAACAGTAATTTGGCCTATTTATTAACTTATGTAAACTATTGGCCTATTAATTTTAATTCATCTCAAGTCTTGGTCTATTTCCTCTTTCTCCCAATGTTTTTTAGGTGTATAGTTTGAATTTTTACTTCTTATTTTTTAGTAATATTTTTTTAGTCAATAACTATTTAGTCAAAAGTGTATTAATCAAGAATAAAGAGTAAAAAAATATCTTTGTTAGTAAGATAACTATATTAGTCAAAAGCGAATTGCAAATTTATGCATTCTAATGATAAGTTCAGTAATTTTCTCAATAAGAAATGAAAGTATGAAATTATCATGTAAGAGAAATTAACAAAGAGACGTGTAATTAGTTGATCCTTATTTTAAGAGAAATTTTCATATTCTACCTCTTTAAATATCTGACTTCTTAAAGTACGTCTTTTAAAAAAACTCTACCTCTTAACTAGTTCTAATCTAAAAGATAAAAATATATAAACTAATATTAAGGAGTAGAAATAAGACCCAAACTCCAACAGAAGAGATTTGATCATATGAGACTCTTCTTCAAAAGGCCATATTTGCTCGGGTAATCTTTAAATACTTTTTAAAAGTGCATATGTCAAGATTTTTATTATTTATTCTTAATTTATAATCTTTTTAGTCAAATAATTACACTAATAAAAAAATATTTATCAAAAATAAAGAATAAAGATTTAGACTCGTACACTCTTTAAGAATAAATTCTCAAATTTTTTTTTTCTATTTGCTGCCATGGAAAATGGAGTTTGGGCCCTTAGTTTCAGACAAAGCTAAATGGGATCCCAGGAGTACCATATAATGCCTTGCTTGCCGGTACAATAGATCTTGATTTTAATAATTGAACCATAGGTCTCGGCATTTGGTTCTCTGGTTTAGGTAGATGCAGTGGGTAAAGCAAGCATGTGGTAAGAAGTCAATCTCTTTTTGTTTATTTGCTACTGAAACGTATGTCTTGAAAAAAAAAAAAAAAAAAAAAAAAAAACCCAATAAGTAGCGCTAACGCTAATCACAACTGGTCCAAAGGTTGGATTTCTCTGATTTTTGCCTTCTTGGTTTATGTAGAGGTTGGATTCTACAATTAACTTTATTTAGAGGGTTAATGGCCGCTCCCGGAAGTTGATTGCACTGGTGAGTCGACTCGGATCGATTTGAGTCGATATATCACTAGAACGAGAATGTAATGTGCTGAAAAATAAATTGACACACGAATGTATAGTAGTTCTCCTGATAATCCTAGGGTACATCCACTATAGAGTCTCGGAGTTTCACTATTTTTCTAAATGTTGTCCACGTGTACGGTGATGATTGTGGTACTGATTTTGACTCTAATAGTTTAAATCAAGAAATCTGAATTTTTTACATGGTTCAAATTGCCAAATTGAATAGGGGGAGGGCAAATTCCAAATTTGGTGGTTTCGAACTTGATTTTTTATTGCCGAACACAATCCGAAACTTTTACTCTAAATGTAAGTTTAGATCGTTGGCATGATTTAAATTGAATTGCGTGATCTAAACTCATGAACTAAACATACTCTAAACATCATCAATAACAATAACACTATTTTATTTTTAAATAATTGAATATTATTATGCAAATTTGTGTATGTTTGATGCAATGTTATGTCAATTCTAAAATTAAAACATGAATATTTGGTTGGTTTAGAGAGTAACAACAACTACTAGTACCGATGAATAACATTTCTCCTGCAAAAAAAAAAAATACTAAATCCCCAATTATCTATACTTTCGAAGTTCAATCTTATGAATGACATCCTAATTTTAGTCATATGGTTAACATTAAAGGCGTGAGAGGTATGCCAATGAATTCATCTATGACTTTGCACAGTCTCACCAATAAATCATCAAATGCAACAAATTTTGGAAGTTACTGTTAGATTACGAGGCTGTGGTTTTCTTACCAACCTTTTTATCTGCAGCTGTAAGTGGATTCGGTGTCAGGTGTTCTGGTCCCTGTCTCCAACCACATACCAGGATTTGGCCTGATACAGTCATACGTAACAGAGGGCGTACATTCTGCCACAATAAGAGTGGACCTTTTGACTGGGGAAGCCCAATGCGGTCACATCATAACATGTCAAAATGTGACCCCAAAAAAGAAAAAACTGCCGTCTCTTTGAATTGTAAAAAAATTGGTAAATAGGTAAAGTATTTTGAAGATAAATCGAGATACAGACACACACACACACGTGAATTACGAATTATTATCACTCATGACTTCTAAACTTTGAGATTATTTTAAGTTTGCTTTTCAAATTTTAAAAATTCCTGATTTATTTTTTAAATTTTGAATAGTTCACACTTAATCGATTATATTAAAAATTCTATTAAAAATGGATAGAAAAAGAGAGAATAATGCGTTCATGTAGTCTTTCTGTTTAAATATCTGTTAAAAATAAATTGATATAAATCCTGTGACCGCACTTAATCCTTTTTTCGGTCTACTTTTAATATAGATTCTTATAGAAGGGTATTGATGGCCATTTTTGTATTAGGCCCATACAAGAGTCCAGGCCTAATGATTCCGTCCCGTGACGAGATTGTGCTCGATTTGTAGACCCAAGCAACGCTCGGGGAACTCGCGTAGGCCGTAGTTTGGTGGACCATGGGTAATCGAACACGCTCATTTGTTTCTTAGTCCGGTCCGATTTTAAGTCCTGCTTTGGAGGTTTTAAAATCATTGAGCTAATGAATGATTGGGTGATGGAGAATCCAACCCCAAAATCATTTGTTTGCCTTTTAGGAGTCTTAGAAACCATTTTTCAGCCTTTAGAGATTCGAAAGTTCAGAATTTAAGTTGTGGAACCTTCCCCTTCGACGCTAGATGAGAAGTTTTTCTGCTCTGGAGTAGCTTCCTCCGGAGCTGGCAAGGATTCATCTCCATGATAGTTGTTACTCCGAATGAGTCACTGTGGACGCCCACACGGAGCATCACCGCAGATGCCACCATGAGGATACTTTCCATGCTCTAAAAGACTATTCTGTGACTTAATATACCTCATATGCTCTGAGAGACTCCCATGTGTCCGAAGGTTCTTCCCGTGCTCCATGGAGACTGAATGTGTCAGGTGCTTCGGCGACGGCTATTTAGCCTAAATCGGACAGCGGGGCTCTGAAGCTGGTCTAATGTGTGTTCAGACCTCTGAGAATAGAAGCGTCCACGGAGCACTAGATTTACTCAATTGTCCTGGGGAAGGTCAAATGTCAACAAGAATTCCGTATTTGGTCTCCAAATACAACCATTTTTTGCCATTTTTTTGTCAAATGGGAAAGTAACCTGATACAGGTGCTCTTGAGGGAAATGGTTCGTACAGGTCTCTGGCAAGGCGTGATTGTATGGCTCCAGAGCAACCACACAAGACTCCCAAGCCTTGTCCTATAAATACCCCTTAGCTTCTTCATTTCAGCGGACACAAACACATTACACTTCTGAGACCCTTTTCGACACACATTCTTTCCGAAAGATTACAACTTGAGTTTAACCCCCTAAGAGTTGTTCTTCAAACTTGTTCTCTTCGGGTTCGAAGTCCTTCATAGAAATTTCACTCAAAAAGTCTCAAAACACTTCGTTTGATATATCCAAACTCTCCTACAAGCTACATTTGAAGTTTATGAGGTTTCTCCGGAGGTTCGAAAATTTGCCTCTATGGCTGGACTCCCCCGTCCCGGAGCACACTTCCGAAAAACCATAAACTTCATCTGTTGAGACACATTCTCGGAGGTAACCTGTGTTTGTTCTCCGAGCACTCCTCTAAAACTGTTGCGTCCCGAAGCCGGGGTTAGTGATGTGGAGGCTCGATTAGGAGTTAAACGTGATTAAGAAAAATAAAAGTAAAATATTAAAGAAATCTCCAAACGAGCCCCACTATTTAGCTGAAAATAAATTACAAGAAAGTTACGGGGCCTGCCCCACTTTCTGATTACAAGAGGTCAAACTCGAGCCTCTAACAGTGTTCAGGGCTTCACCCACAAGATATGCAGTATTGTACATACATGAACATGTAAATAACATTACAGACATCAACCACAGTCTAGAAATCCAAAGTTCAGAGTTTATAGAATTTACAATTCTTACATTCTCTCACAAGGATGAAAAACACAATCCTCTCTTAATCGGATGGTAGCAACTAACTCAGCTACTCCGCCATGCTCCTAAAGTCGGCTGGGAAGGGTTAGTATTTATAAAACAAATAAAACATGAGCGAAAGGCTCAGTAGGATGTATTCTGAAATAACTTTATGAACAAATAAATAAATGAGTAAGCAAGTAAATAAATAAATGAGTAAACAAGTAAATAAATGAGTAAGCAAGTAAATAAATAAATGAATAAGTAAATAAGACATTCAATTCCAACACAACAACCGGAACCTCACATCCTTTTTCTAAAAGCAAATATAACTGAAAATATCTGTATTACAGGCATCAGGAAGTAATTTATACTATGATAAATTACTTACACAACCACAAGCACAAGCCTTATCACCCCCGGACCGGGTTTCGGGTTCTGTCCCCAAGGATACACTCTCCATATCCTATCTAGGCCATCAGCTGATTTACCAATTCGCAAGATCTCTTATCTTAAGAAATCATTTATTAAACTTTCTACAATAGTTCATTATAATTTCAATAGCTAAAATCAAGCTATTGTTTTCAAAATACTTTTCTTTCACAAACATGCCCTTTCTTTAAAATGTTTGCAAGGCCAAAACTCTATTGAAATCAGGCTATCAAGAAAGGGGCAAAGAAATCCTACCCCTCAAGTACCAAACCTGGCTAGCGTTGCACTATTCCGGCTTTCACTTCCTCAAAGCCCCTCAATCTGAGTCCTCAGCTAGCACTGATACAAAACAATACTTTAGGATCCAATTCTCATTCCTAAAGTAATTTCAATCTCAATTATATCCTTTGATTTCCTATTAGTGTGCCTTAATCAATTTTCAAGTTTCATAAATCAATTCATATTTCAAATCATCATTCCAAGGATTTTCAATCTCAAAACATGGATTAAAGATGTTAATCCATTCACTCTAGATCCCTAAATGAAGCTAATTTGGGTTCTCCTAAAAAACTGAGGTCAAAACAGTATTTTCAGGCAAAACAGGGTCAAACTCCGTGTACACCGGTCGATCGGTTACCGAGCAGTGCAACACCACTGGTCGACCGGTGGTGTGCAATTCGGTCGACCGCATAGGTCGACCTAATGGAGTGCAATCCGGTCGACCGGTGGAGAACAGTAGGGTGAGGAAACTCGCCAAATTAGTCCAGAAACCTGCAAATCAGAGTTCCAATTCAAAATATTTCAAAGGGAAATCATCCCATCCAGGTTCCAAATGACAAATACAATCCAAAGAATCAAGAATCCCCAATTTCTACCGGGATTTTACTCAAAATCTATGAAAATCTGTTTTGAACCAAAATAGGTTTTCAAATAAACAAATCCGAGATTCAAGAGAGGTTTTTCAGAAATCTTACCTCAAATCCTTCTCTTGACATTGAAAACTTCTTGAAATCCTTCTTTGGTTTAAGATCCGGTAGATTCGAGACAAAAATGGAAGAGAGAGAGTGAGAGAACGAGAGTGGGAGTGAGAGAGAGAGCGAGAGTGCTCGGGAAGGAAAGGAAAAGAAAGAAAAGGAAAAAGGAAAAAAAAGGAAAAGAAAAGAAAATGAAAAGATAGGTGTCCAACATTTAAAATGACAGTCCGAAAAATGTGTCTGCACACACTTCTGGGTAAAAATGTAAATACTGAAAATATTTAAATACATTGAAATTACTTAAATTTACACGTCAGGAACATTTAATAAACCATAATTAATTAATTAGATCAGATTAGGCACACTAATAAATCTTAATTACCTTGATTAATCTCGTTTAATTTCTCGAGGTGTTACAACTCTACCCCCCTTAAGGAATTTCGTACTCGAAATTACGACTTACCTCAAGTGCAAACAGATGCGGATACTGCTCTTGCGCCATCATTGCAAGCTCCCATGTCACTTCCTCAACTCCATGGTGCTGCCATAAAACTTTCACTAATGGAATCTCACGATGACACAAACTCTTCATTTTCCGATCAAGAATCTGAACTGGTGCCTCATCATATGTCGTGTCATACTGTAGCGGAACGTCATACCATTGCACCACTGCTTCCGGATCAAGTTGACATTTACGAAGCATGGGGACATGGAACACGTCATGCACGTGAGATAACTCAGGCGGTAGGGCAAGACGATACGCCACGACACCAACTCGTTACATGATCAGAAATGGTCTAACGTACCTCAGCGCAAGCTTTCCTTTTACACCAAAACGAACGACTCCGTTACATGGGGAAACCTTCAACAGGACGAAGTCGCCTTCTTAGAATTCCAAAGGTATGCGCCTTCTGTCAGCATAGCTCTTTTGATGACTTTGAGCTATTAACAATCGTTCCTGAATCACAGCTATCTTTTCATTGTTCTCTTGAATAACTTTTGGTCCAGTAGTAAGTCGATCTTTTGGTCCCAGCCAACAAACAGGTGATCTACAAGGTCGACCATAAAGAGCTCCGAACGGTGCCATACCGATACTGGTCTGATAGCTGTTGTTATAAGCAAACTCAGCAAGGTGAAGATATTTCTTCCAGTTTCTACCAAAATCCAGAATACAAGCACGAAGCATATCCTCTAAAATCTAAATAACTCTTTCAGATTGCCCATCAGTCTGAGGATGAAATGTTGTGCTAAAATTCAATTCTGTTCCCATGGCTTCTTAGAAACTTTTCCAATACCTTGTATTAAAGTGAGTATCACGATCGGACGTAATGGATAACGGTACCTTGTGAAGTCTCAAGATGTGCTCCAGATACAATTTTGCCATAATTTTATGAGAATACGTTGCACGGAACGGTATGAAATGTGTAGATTTCGTTAACCTATTCACCACCACCCAGATGGCATCGTGCTTCTGCTCAGTTCTCAAAAGTCCCATAAGAAAATCCATTGTGATGTGTTCTCATTTCCATCCTGGCACAGGTAAAGGCTGCAATACTCCCGCAGGTTTATGATGCTCAGCTTTGATCTGGAGACAAGTTACACATTCTGAGACATAGTCATGAATGTCTTTCTTCATACCTCTCTACCAGTATTGCCTTTTCAAATCCTGGTACATTTTGATACTTCCCAGATGAATAGCGTAACACGACTTATGGGCCTCATGTAGAATCGTCTTCTTAATCTCGTCCACCTTAGGAACAGCTAGGTAGTAGCGAAAGTAAAGCGCTCCATCCTCTCGGATTCTCTAATCGTCAAGTTGCTCTCCATTCTAGATTTGAATCCAAATTCCTTAGAGATGAGGATCCTGCCATTGATTCTGCTTAACTTGTTGTACAAGGACCGATGTGGAGGTCAGATTATACACCATTGCCTGGTTATAATCCTCATAGTACTGAAAATCATAATCGCTCACAACTTCAGTCATTTTCTAGTCTTCTAAAGCTAATGACACCAAAGATCCTGAAGTCTTCTTGCTAAGGGCGTCAGCTACTATATTAGCTTTTCCTGGATGATATTACAGCGTGAAGTCATAATCTTCCATGTATTCCATCCATCTCTTCTACCTGAGGTTCAGATCTTTCTAAGTAAACAAATACTTCAGATTCTTATGGTCAAAGAAGACCTGAAACTTTACTCCATAGAGATAACATCTTCATATCTTTAGAGCAAATAACACCGATGCTAGCTCCAAATCATGAGTGGGGTAATTTCGTTCATGTGGCTTCAATGGTGAGATGCGTAAGCTACGACGCGTCCACCTTGCATCAAGACACATCCAAGTCCACTCATTGAGGCATCAGAATATACCTCATATGGCTCTTCACTATCGGGTAGAGTCAGGACTGGTGCGCTTGTCAGCCTTGCCTTCAATTCCTGAAAGGCCTGTTCACACTCAGCGTCCCATTTGAATCTGACTTCTTTCTTGGTCAACCGAGTCATCGGTGCAGCAATGCTCGAGAAGTCTTTTACAAAACGTCGATAGTATCCTGCAAGTCTGAAAAAACTTTGAATCTCTGCTACATTCTTTGGCCTTTCTTATTGTAATACAGTCTCGATCTTGGAAGGATCGACAAAAATTCCTTGTCCTCATATCATGTGTCCAAGGAACTTCACCTCATATCATGTGTCCAAGGAACTTCACTTCTGTCAACCAGAAGTAACACTTCTCTTTCTTCGCATACAACTGGTGCTCACAAAGAGTCTGAAGAACAATTCTCAAATGCTGCTCATGTTCTTCCTAAGTCTTCGAATAAACCAGAATGTCATCGATGAAGACAATCACAAACTGATCTAGGTACGGCCGGAAGACACGGTTCATTAAATCCATGAATGCAACTGGGCATTCGTCAGCCCAAAATGCATCACCAGAAACTCGAAATGCCCATATCGAGTTTTAAAAGCAGTTTTCAGAATGTCTTCATCTTTAATCTTTAGCTGATGATATCATGACCTCAAGTCAATCTTAGAGTAATACTATGATCCACCAAACTGATCGAATAACTCATTGATCCTCGGAAGTGGGTATTTATTCTTCACAGCTACTCTATTCAATTAACGATAGTCAATGCACAACCGGAGAGATCCGTCGTGTTTCTTCACAAATAACACAGGTGCACCCCATGGGGAAGTGTTATTCCTATATACCTTTTTCTGCTAACTCGCCGAGCTGCTTCTTTAATTCTTTCATTTCTGCAGGTGCCATTCGGTAAGGAAGAATAGAGATAGGAGCCACTCTCGGTATTAAATCAATACTGAATTCAATCTCCTAATCCGGTGGTAAATTGAGTAACTCATCAGGAAATACATCCGCAAATTCATCCACCACAGGAATTCCCGCATTGTCTCCAGTTACCTCGGGTTCACCTTCTAGAGTAAGAAGGAATGAAAAACAAGCTAGCATCCTACGTCCTCCAATGTTGTATCTCAATAGTCGTTCTTCTAGGACTGAGTTCATGTTTGTCTGATAGGTAATTTCTGCTCCAGACTTAGTCATCAAAGTCATTCTCCTACGGTAGCAATCAATAATTGCACCGTATTTTGACAACCAATCCATTTCGAGTACCACGTCAAACAGATTCATCTGAAGGATTATCAAGTCAGCTCGTAATCGCTCACTCCCAATCGTGATTTCACACGATCTACATACACTAGCTACCTCCACACATTCCAGTGGATAGTTCAACATTATTGGGGTTTCCAAGCTTTGAGCTTTCAATTTCAATGTTTGAACAAAAGAGCTTAATATAAAAGAATGGGCAGCACCAGTATCAAATAATACATGTGATAAAGAGTGGGAGATCAGAATCATACCCTCAACCACCGTGTTGCTGGCTTGTCCTCTAGAACTGTCTCCTATCAAGATATAAGCTTGTCCTTGTGCTTTCCCCTTTCCTTTATCACCAGTATTAGGCCTCTGGGTTCCTGGCCTATATTGTTGTGGCAGAGGTGTCTGCACTGGTCCCGATGTTTGAGGCTGAAATTGTGGATAAGACATCGGTCGGTATGTTGGCGCAGGAGGAAATGGCATTGGTGCTGGCAGCTGTGGCTAGTAAGGCGAACAAATTGCGGTGGCCTATCTTGACTATAAGAAGCATCACTTTGAGATTGCTGAGTCGGCGGCCGATTTTGATTTGGACAGTTCCACCTGATCTGGCCAATCTGCCCACAATGATGGCACTTGGGTCTATAAGGACCACTATTGTCACTTCTAGACGAACTACTGCCACCACTTATCATCTCTCCACTAATCTGTCCCTAATTACGGTTTCTCCTACCACTCCGTTGTGGCCCGCCTGAAGTAGAAGGTCCACCAGAAACAGAAACTCAACCAGTTGCTTCCTTTAAGTTATCTTATTCCACGCTTGTAGTAGCAGCCACCAGGTCTCAAAAATTTTAGATCCTTAGAGCCACCAAGGGTCTCCTTACAGAATTCTTAAGACCCTTCTCAAATTTAAGACACCTTAGGTGTTCAGACTCCACCAGAGATGGTGCAAACTGGGATAGATCATTGAATTTAGCCTCATACCCCATCACAGACATATCACCCTGTTGCAAGGACATAAACTCCATTGCCTTTTCATCCTGATAACTCTGAGGGAAGTATTATTCATTAAAAATAACTTCAAATTATTCCCAAGTCATTCCTGTAACATCAAGCCTTCTCCTTACCTGCTTCCACCAAGTACTTACTTGACCTTCCATCTTATACACCGTAAATTCTACCCAATACTCCTCCGGTATTCCCATGGTGTTTAGGTGTTTAACTATGGAGTCAAACCAATATTTCGCTTCCTGGGGTCGTCCTTCACTGTTGAATGTGAGGATAGGTGCACGTCCAAACTTACATAAATAACGCTGCTTCCTATCCTCAGCCGATCGCTCATTCTGAGCTTTAGTGGCCATCCCTTGGAAAACATCATACATAGCACCCATGAATTCTTGATTCTGTGGTGCCGGTTGGTTAATGGATCTACGATGCGCGACATTTAATTGAAAAGAAACTAGACTGTTTAGTGGATTCCTGATGTCACACATGTATGTACAATCCTGTGGTTTGTAAACCTAAGTCTCTGATACCACTCTGTCGCGCCCCGAAGCCAGGGTTAGTGACGTGGAGGCTCGATTAGGAGTTAAACGTGATTAAGAAAAACAAAAGTAATATATTAAGAAAATCTCTAAACGAGCCCCATTATTTAGCTAAAAATAAATTACAAGAAAGTTACGGGGCTTGTCCCACTTTCTAATTACAAGAGGTCAAACTCGAACCTCTAATATCGTTCAGGGCTTCACCCACAGGATATGCAGTATTGTACATACATGAACCAGTAAATAACATTACAGACATCAACCACAGTCTAGAAATCTAAAGTTCAGAGTTTAAATAATTTACAATTCTTACATTCTCTCACAAGGATGAAGAACACAATCCTCTCTTAATCGGATGGTAGCAACTAACTCAGCTACTCCGCACTACTCCTAGAGTCGGCTGGGAGGGGTTAATATTTATAAAACAGATAAAACGTGAGCGAAAGGCTCAGTAGGATGTATTTTGAAATAACTTTATGAACAAATAAATAAATGAGTAAGCAAGTAAATAAGACATTTAGTTTCAACACAACAGCCGGAACCTCACATCCTTTTTCTAAAAGGAAATATAACTGAAAATCTCAGTATTACAGGCATCAACAAGTAATTTATACTATGATAAATTACTTACACAACCACAAGCACAAGCCTTATCACCCCCGGACTGGGTTTTGGGTTCTGCCCCTAAGGATAAACTTTCCATCAGTCAGTTTTTCGATTCGCAAGATCTCTTATCTTAAGAAATCATTCATTAAACTATCTGAAATAGTTCATTATAATTCCAATAGCTAAAATCGAGCTATTGTTTTCAAAATGCTTTTCTTTCGCAAACATGCCCTTTCTTTAAAACGTTTGCAAGGCCAAAACTCTTTTGAAATCAGGCTATCAAGAAAGGGGTAAAGAAATTCTACCTCTCAAGTACCAAACCTGGTTAGCGTTGCACTATTTCGGCTTTCGCTTCCTCAAAGCCCCTCAATCTGAGTCCTCAGCTAGCACTGATACAAAACAACACTTTAGGATCCAATTCTCATTCCTAAAGCAATTTCAATCTCAATTATATCCTTTGATTTCCTATTAGTGTCCCTTAATCAATTTTCAAGTTTCATAAGTCCAGTAATGTTTCAAATCATCATTCTAAGGGTTTTGAATCTTAAAACATGGATTAAAGATGTTATTCCATTCACTCTAGATCCCCAAATGAGGCTAATTTGGGTTCTCCTCGAAAACCGATGTCAAAACAACATTTTCAGGCAAAATAAGGTCAAACCCTATGTACACCGGTCGACCAGTGACAGAGTAGTGCAACACCACCGGTCGACCGTTGGTGTGCAATTCGGTCGAACGCACAAGTTGACCTAATGGAGTGCAATCCGGTCGACCGCATGGTCGACCGGTGGAGAACAGCAGGGTGAGGAAACTCGCCAAATCAGTCTGAAAACCTACAAATCGGAGTTCCGATTCAAAATATTTCAAAGGGAAATCATCCCATCCAAGTTCCAAATGACAAATACAATCTAAAGAATTAAAAATCCCCAAAATCTAGAGGGATTTTACTCAAAATCTATGAAAATCCGTTTTGAACCAAAATAGGTTTTCAAATAAACAAATCTGAGATTCAAGAGAGGTTTTTTTTAGAAATCTTACCTCAAATCCTTCTGTTGACGTTGAAAACTTCTTGAAATCCTTCTTTGGTTCAAGATTCAGTTGATTTGAGAGAAAAATGGAAGAGAAAGAGAGTGAGAGTGAGAGAGAGAGTGTGTGTGTGCTTGGGAAGGAAAGGAAAAGGAGGAAAAGTAAAAGCAAAGAAAAGGAGAAGAAAAGAAAAATAAAAGATAGGTGTCCAACATTTAAAATAACAGTCCAGAAAATGTGTCTACACACACTTCTGGGCTAAAAATATAAATACTGAAAATATTTAAATACCTTGAAATTATTTAAATTTACACGTCAGGAACATTTAATAAACCATAATTAATTAATTAGATCATATTAGGCACACTAATAAATTTTAATTACCTTGATTAATCTCGTTTAATTTCTCGAGGTGTTACAAAAACAGCCTTATCCGTACTTTACAAGTCAATAGCCGCTCCGGAGGCAACCCGTGCTTGTCCTCAGAGCATTCATCTTCTGAAACAGCCTTATCCGCATTTTATGATTCAGACATCCACTCCAGAGGCAACCCATGCTTGTCCTCAGAGCATTCCTCCTCTAAAACATTCTTATCTAACTCTCCGAGTCAAATCTCCACCAACCATTCGGTTACTCCTCCCACCATACTTCGTCCATGCGATCTCCATGACTGAGTTCAACATCTTTTCATGCGCATAGTCGAGAATGCCTCAACAACTTAGGAGCAAAGTGAGTCCTAGAATTTGATTTCTTCGGCTTACTTTTGGTCTAACCGATCCCATCTTCTTCGTTGGAGGTCCTATCATACAAAGTCTTTATGTGAATGTCGCGTGTTTCGTCCGCATCAACATTGACAGCACGGAATTCAGTACTTGCACGTGTATACCTCATACACGTTGTACCCACTAGATCTATCAGGCCCCAATATAAATGCGACTCCACTGGGAAGATTAGGTTGCCGTTTTACAATGGCACCTCAAAACAAGAGAACTCGTCTCGCCCATGAAAGAACTTCCTAAGAAATGAGCGTAAATGAGACTAATTCTAAATTTAAGAGACAAAATAAGAGTTTTTAAAATTTAAAAGTAAACTGAGAATGAGGCAAATTGCACGGTCATAAGTGAGATATATATATATATATATATATAGGAATTGTCTCTGGTCAGACACTTGGAAAGTGCCTGACCAGTCAGGCACTTGTATAATCGTGTATAAATTATGTATATTTATACGTAAATGATGTATATTTACATGTGAAGTCATGTATATTTAACATGAAATATAACAAATCAGTCAATATACATATTTTCATGCTATGTGTTCACTAATTGCTATAAAAAAAATATGTTTTGAGGATTAATATACATTGTCGTTTCTTATAACTTAACATACATGATTTATATGTAAATATATACGATTTACATATAAATATACACGATTGCACAATTATACAAGTGTCATGTAAATATACACAACTTACCTGTAAATATACACAACTTACTATAAATATACACACTTCATACAAAAATATACAAGTATCATTCTGGTCAGGCACTTTCTAATTGTCAGAGACCTTGCCTATATATATATAGGAATTATCTCTGGTCAGGCACTTGGAAAGTGCCTGACACCAGTCATGCACTTGTATAATCATGTATAAATTGTGTATATTTATACGTAAATCATGTATATTTACATGTAAAGTCATGTATATTTAACATGAAATACAATAAATCAGTTAATATACATATTTTCATGCTATGTGTTCACTAATTGCTATAAAAAAAACATGTTTTGAGGATTAATATACATTGTCATTTCTTATAACTTAACATACATGATTTATATGTAAATATACACGATTTACATGTTAATATACACGATTGCACAATTATACAAGTGTCATGTAAATATACACAACTTACGTGTGAATATACACAACTTACTGTAAATATACACACTTTATACAAAAATATACAAGTGCCATTCTGGTCAGGCATTTTCTAAGTGTCTGACCAGAGACCTTGCCTATATATATATATATATATATATATAGGCAAAGTCTCCAGTCCGGCACTGGACTTGTACATTTGTCTATAAAATACGTATATTTCTTCTTTAGAATGTGTATATTTCTTTTTCAAATATGTACATTTCTTTTTATGGTAAAATATATATCTCCATTCTAAAGAAGAAATATACATATTTTATAGACAAATGTACAACTGCCGCTTTTTTGATAAAGTGCTTATAGACATTATCTTATAAGTGTATTAAGCATGTCCATGATATCTTCCTTTTTTTTAACGAGTAATTGGAATTAATGCACACTGAATCGTTTGTCATATATATCCTTTTAGGGTATTTGTCATTTATAATTTAGACTCAATATTTCTCAACTTTTGAATTTGGACTTTAAATTTAACGTTTTCAATTAATCATGAACATCAATTAATAGACAACAATTAGGGCATTTGTGTAAAAATAGGAGGAATTTCATGCATCAATTGAGTAATTGGACCACGAGTACAACGAAATATTAAATTTATGAGTCCTATCCTTTTTAGTAAAATTAAAATTGTAAGGTTCAAGTTGTCAAATATGCGAATAAATCCAAGGTGTATTAGTGAAGAAAAAAACCCATTATAGACTAAAATTTATATAGTAGAAAGGAGAAACTTCCTTTGATCTTATTCTAGATGTGTTTATTATATATAACAAGAAACTTCCCTTGATCTTATTCTAGATGTGTTTATTATATATAACAATTGCCATTTAATATCTCCAATTGATTAATCATCCTTCCCAAAGAGAACAAACAAGAAACAAGAAATGTTAAAAGCCTAACATAAACCTTATACAGAAATTGCATTAAAAAATCACCAAGTAGCCATGCAACCTGTCAAGTCCGCCTTGTCTTAATAATTATCCGCCATAAATACACACCACTTATATCCATAAACAAATACATAAACCCCAACGTGAACCATCCCTGAATCCCAGGACCTTCTTTCCACAGATTCCACCTCTTTTTTAGCACCCAAAAAACAAAACAAAAACAAGAACAAGAAAAAGACTTCTTTCCCTTTCACTTCACTTTCTCCTTCTTCTTTCACTGAAATTAAGGTTGTTGAAGCCAAAAAAAAAAAGATGTCGGTGCTGGCGAAGACGGACTCAGAGGTGAGCAGCCTATCGCAGTCGTCGCCGTCGCGGTCACCGGGCCGTGGCGGGCGGCCCGTTTACTACGTGCAGAGCCCATCACGGGACTCCCACGATGGGGAGAAGACGACCAACTCGTTCAACTCCAGCCCAGTGCTGAGCCCAATGGGCTCGCCGCCGCACTCCCACTCCAACTCGTCGCTCGGCCCACATTCCCGTGACTCGTCGTCGACGCGCTTCTCCGGGTCGCGGAAGCACACCAACAATGGCAGTGGGTCGAACCAGAAAGGGTCTGGTTGGAGGCCGTGGAAGGATCGGTTTGACGCCATTGAAGAAGAAGGGCTTCTTGACGACGATGGAATCGCGCGTGGTAACACTCGCCGTGGGTATTTTCTTGCTTTTGTTGTGGGGTTTTTTGTGCTGTTTTCTGTGTTTTCGTTGATTCTCTGGGGTGCAAGTAGGTCTCAAAAGCCTGCCATCACTATGAAGGTAACTGCTCACTACTCTCTCTTTTTTTTTTTTTTTTTTTGAATAACCTTTTTAATTTTTAATTTCAATTGCATTTGGAAATTTTTGTGCTTGATGTCACTTTTTAATCACCAAAAATAAAAACATTTTATATTGCCACATTTTGTGATTTATTTACTTTACAAAAACACCCACCTAATCAAATTAATATTTTATGACAATACTTTTTGAGTTTTTGGAAATTAGATTATATGAAAATCCCATCTATAGTGGAACATGACAAAAACCTGTAGCAGTTAGGGTCTAAAACTTTGACATATTTATACTAATGTAGTTAAAAGATTGAGGTTAAGTGATTCTTTCACACTCAAAGCTATAATTTGTCGTGAATGGTTGAAAAGTAACATTATCAAAGAGCTAAGAATAACCCAAGAAATATATTAACAACTTGCCTTGTTCATTTCACTTATTCGAGTTTTCAGTTTTAAGTTTCTACAATTAAAAGCTCTCAAAAAATATATCATCTAACTTTTTCTATTACAGTTAAAAACTCTCAAAAAATATTACATTTCAATTCAAATTAAAAACTTGAATCCACGAAGCGAACGAGGTCAAAATAATTTAGATTTTTGGTCAGATTATAAAAATATTTTGTAAGTGTCTCTCTAATTTAGACAAATAAAAAAGCAGGTAAGTATCAGTATAATTTCAGAAAAAAAAAATCCGGGTTGCTGAAAGAATTCTTAATAAGTGCAATAATATTTTGTCGGCAGAGCATTGTGTTTGATCAATTTGTGATCCAAGCGGGAGCAGATTTCTCAGGTGTGGCCACAGAAATGGTGTCCATGAATTCCACAGTGAAGCTCACCTTTCGAAACACTGCCACATTTTTTGGTCTCCATGTCACATCTACACCACTAGATCTCTCCTATTCTCAGCTCACCGTAGCCACTGGAACCGTACGAACACATGTCACCACCTTTATCTAGAATATTTTTTCTATCATTTTTTATACATTTATTATTTAATATGTAAATTTTATAATTATATTTTTTATTTATATAATAATATATTATATTAATAAAATTCACGTATTAAATTGTGAATACAACCGTATATACTTTTTGGGTTGTTTTGTTACAGATGGGGAAATTTTACCAGGCAAGAATGAGCCAGAGATCCGTTATAGTAACGCTCAGAGGAAGGAATATTCCGTTGTATGGAGGGGGAGCGAGCTTGGGAAGCTCAAATGGTGCGCCGATTCAACCGGTGCCGCTGACCCTCAACTTCATGGTTCGCTCAAGAGCCTATGTTTTGGGGAAATTGGTTAAGCCCAAGTTCTATAGGAGGATACAGTGCTCAGTGGTTATGGATCCGAAGAAGATGAACACAGCCATTACCCTCGGAAACAAGTGCACTTACCAGAACAGGTGATTTGGTTGCAGATTTAGTCTGGCGGTAAATTTACATTTTTATTTTAAATGTTGAAATTTTGAGTGCAAATTTCTATCTTAGTTAAAAAGAGAGAAAAAAAAAAAAAAAAAAAAAAAAAAAAAATTAACGGGGG
>NW_010359912.1:115080-134132 GCF_000414095.1 Morus notabilis
AAAAAAAAAAAAAAAAAAAAAAAAAAAACTTGACGTGGTCATTTTATAATATTACTTATCATGGATTGAAAATGAAAATTGTATACTATCTTTGGCATTATCATCATTTTGATTATATGATATTATATTAATTAGAAAAGGCTCATTATACGGCTGGAAAATATTGGCAATGAACTGATGATAGTATATTGAGAACATTTTAAGATGTTGTTCTCTACATCAATGTTGGGTGTTTTTCTCCAACAGTGCATTGGGAAAGCAAGAATCATTAGCAAAATTTTTAATATAATAACTGTGCCTATTATATATTTGGTGGGGTTCAAAACGTATGGCGACTTAAAATACACATGGTATAAATTTATGTATGTTCGTATTAAAAATTTACAGTACACCACATAGAATTGTTCTTAGTACTGTAAATCTGAACGTTAAAAAATTAATATAAAACTAAAAACACAATTTTCATAGTAGAGCAAAATAACTTACTCTACTGTAAAAACTCTTATTTTTACTAATTCCATTCCTCTTTAAGGTTAAGAAATCCGCTAATTTCCCTTAAAGGATTTGGTTAATTCTCTTTTCAAAATAAACAAAGAGAAAAAGAATATAGTAATAAGTTTTTATAGGGAGATGCGAGATGCCTACAAGTCCAAATCCCAAATTAACTCACGCAGTGATTCATATTCTGCTGCTTTCCACATGATTGTCTCCATATTTGAAACTTGAAAGTTTCCTACTAGATAATCTAGCAAATTAAGTCAATGTGGAAAGAATACAAATTTCGAAATTATTTCATAAATCTCATATTAAATTACTTAATTATGAGTTATGCAAAGACGAATACACTTTCAGAGTACTTCTGATACAATGGACTAAATTAATCATTTCCGCAGAAGATTCATGTATACGTAATACATAGTAGTTGATGAGTCGATAAGTTTGGTGGATCTTGACGAGATTTCGTTCACTTTTGAAAAGTGCATAATATTTATCTTAAAAAAGGAAAATCGTAGTGATGTTTTTTTTTTTTTTTTATACGGATTTATGGCCCTCGCTGAAAACGTGCATTTGAGCTAACAAAGTTTTATGCCATATATTATATTGCCGTCAAACTATTAAAGTCAAAATAGGAAGGATTTTGTGATTCGGGTACTTTAAATTTTAACGGACCATTGAAAAGGTATTCTTTTTTCTTTCTTTTTTTTTGGATATTAATAAAATTCAAATCTCTAGTTTAAGAAAATATCATGTAAATACTTGGCGCCTTTCTATACAAAAATGTCTTTTTCTTCTTCCAATTAATTAAGCCCAAAACAATCATTCAACAACTAAATAATTTAAAAAAAAAAATCTAAAACAAACATGAAAAACAAAGAAAAAACTCATCCTATACTAAAATAAAAGTTGCGCAGATCGCCCAATTATGCCATCCGAGATTGCCCTCTATATATATATATATATATATATATATAGTGCCTCGCATAGCCCCCACCGCGTCGAATCTATGCGCCACACAGCCCTCAAACACCACCAAAGCCGAGGGTCCTGAGACCCACTCCGCTATCACCCTAACCCGTACTAAGGGTAGCACGACCCACCTTGACATTTTCTTTTTTTATTATGATTTTTTTTTTTATTCAGATCTAAGTTTTCAGATGCATGGTTGTTTTGATTATAATTTATTTGATTTTTTCTTTCTTTTTTCCTTACTTTTCTTTTATAATATTGTTTAATTTTAATGTGTGTCTATAATATTTGGTTTCATATCAAAAAATTAGAAGGGAAAAGGAATATATGTCCGAAAAACGAATGCAACTTAGAAATACTTTTTTCCATAAATCAGAAAATATGAGTCAAACAAAACTGTAGGTATTTATACTTCTTAGTTATTAATTATAAATTACAATTATTGTTGTTGTTTAATCATTGTTGCTTTAAATTTGCTTTTAAAATTGGTAGCATGCATCCATTTTAACAATTATAGTCATGTGGTTATGTCACATTGACACCAACATAAGTGTCGAGTTCAAATCCCCTATCCTAAGTTTTTTTTTTTTAAATCTTGTACTATTCACTGTTTTTTTTTTTGGACTGGCTATTCACTGCAATTGAAACTTTGCTAATTTAGTAATTAGTATTACTATTTACTTATTTAAGATTAGCAAAAAGTATAAATTGAAACATAATAGTTTTATTTAATTTTAAATAGTCTACTTTTAATAATTTGATGTCATTTTAATATGATCCAGCACTTTAGAACCATATTCACATTTTTTTTCACACCCTACTATAAGATATCCTCCTCATTATTAAAACTCAAATATATAAAAAATCATTTATACTACTGTCTAAAATCATAATTCTTTTGGACTCTTAACGTTTAAAAGGAATTAAATTCTGTTACAAGTTTAGTTCATTTGGGAGAATAAAAGAAACATGCAAATAGATAAATGATCGTACATTACATTTTAATTTGAATTCAAATTTTTTATTTAATTTATGCCTTTAGAAATAAACAAATAAATAAATAATCTCACTTGACCACTAAGCTTTCTATGATTAGATTTAAGAATATAGTTTAATGCCTCTTTTCATATTGATTTTATTGATTATCGATTGGGAAATATGCAAATGTAGAGATAACTATGAGGAATGGAGACTTTTTGTATTTATTGGATTTTGTGTGTGTGTGTGTGTGTGTGTGTACAAGGATGGTGTGAATCATTCTTTTGTATTCCGAATTTCTAATTTGATTATGATCACTACTCGGCTTAAAAAAAAATCTCCTTTCCTTTTCTGCTCCCTTTTTCTAAAAGAGAAACATCCCGTTTTTGAATCGGTTTAAAATGGAATGAAATTAATCCTAGTTCAACAAGGTTCATGGTATTAGACTCTTAATACAATTGTGAGATTAGTAATTGCCAATTAAGTCCATAGATTTTGAATTAGATTCAAGGATCTTAGTGTACCTTTTCATAATTGGCTTTATATAGCCACGAGTGCTTATAATATTGCTATTTTAGCATAAAGTTTCTATAATTAAAAAAACGCGTCTAAAAAGAGCGCCAAAACACTAGAGATCGCAATGCATAAAGTCACGTAGAATTCTACTCCTAGTCTAGGACTGAAACACAAAGTTTCCCTTTTTAATACATACATGAGTTACAATTTCTCCTTAAATCAAAATCTGTTTTCTCTTTCCAAGTGGGTTCGAGGAGCTACGATTGGCCATGGAAGCTTTGCCACAATCAGCATAGCAACACCCAGAAAATCCTCTGCTGATATCCCTTCACTCATGGCCGTGAAATCCTCCCAAGTTTCTTGTGCCGATTCGTTGAAGAACGAGAAAAGAGTGCTTGATACGATCGGAAGTTTCCCGCAGATTGTTCGATGTTTCGGCGAAGAACAGAGCGTCGAGAACGGTGAGGAGTTTCACAATCTTTTCATGGAGTTCGCCTCGGGAGGAAGCTTGGCCAACAGAATCAAGAGTCAAGGCGGTCGTTTATCGGAATTGGAGATTCGACGGCACGCGAGATCGATACTAAAAGGTCTTTCTTTCATCCACGCGAAAGGGTTCGTCCACTGTGATATTAAGCCTCAGAACATCCTTGTCTTCGACGACGGAGCCGTCAAGATCGCCGACTTCGGGCTCGCAAAAGAGGCGAAGATGGAACAAAACCAGTATATGATAAGAGGTACCGTTACTCATTGCTCGTTTGGTTTATAAGTTTGAACTGAAATTTAAATTTTTATAGTAGAAGCAATGTCACAAAGAATTTGAACCGTGGTTTAAACCAACCAGTCATTTAATTGTTTATTTTACTTTAAATTATTAGTTTAAGAACGAATGTTTAACGTTGTAAGAAATTTTGCTTCAACAGGTACTCCCTTATACGTATCGCCGGAGTCGGTAAACGACAACGAGTACGAATCGCCCTGCGACATTTGGGCTCTCGGCTGCGTGGTGGCGGAGATGGCAACTGGAAAGCCGGTGAGGGATCACGAGGAGGGAGCGAGTGTTTGGCCTCTGTTGCTTAGAATTGGTGGAGAAGAAGAGCCGGAAATTCCCTCGGAGATTTCGGAGGAAGGCAAGGATTTTCTCAGAAAGTGTTTCGTTAAGGATCCGAGGAAGAGATGGACGGCCGAGATGCTTCTAATTCATGCGTTTGTTTTGTCTGATTATGATAATGGTGATGATGCTAACGACACTGTTCTATTAAACGGGGAAAATTGCGTATCTTGTTCTCCAAGATGTCCTTTTGATTTCCCCGAATGGGTTTCGACTTCGGAGCCCGAGATTTTGCCGGAATCAGCTTGTTTTCCTTCGCCGGCGGATAAAATCCGGGAGTTGGTGACAGAGGAGAGACCCAATTGGTCGTTTGCCGACAGTTGGGTAACGGTCAGGAATTACAACAATTGTTGCTAGCTAGTATTTCTTTTGCTTTGTAAATATTAACAGTGAAAGACAGATTGTTTTTTTGTCAATCTGATCTCTATTAACTATTAAGGCCTTTTCTTTTTTTTTTTTGGGAAAAAAAATTTAGTGCATATTATCTGTACATAATCCTTCGTGGAAGATATGAAGATGCTTTTATTGTAGTGAATTTGTTTTTTTTTTTTTATACCATTTTTAATGGATTGATGGTTAATTTCCTTGTTTCTTGGCTTAAAAATTCCAAGAAGTTGGACTTAATTTTCTCAAGCGTTTTCATGGTTTTGCTAACGGCTTGACAACGACACCATGAGCTTAACTTTGCTTGGAATTTGGACCCAAAACATAGGTGAATACTTTCAAATTGGCTCCTAGAATTGTTAACAATTTTAACTAGCAGTACTTTACTATTTTCTTTTTTTTTTGATGGATTTACTATTATTATTATCATTTGCCACCAATTGAAAAAACTTGAATTACTTTCAAATTGGCTCCTAGAATTGTTAACAATTTTAACTAGCAGTACTTTACTTTTTTTTTTTTTTTGATGGATTTACTATTATTATTATCATTATTATTATTTTGCCTTTTCTTTCTTTCTAAGTATCCGAATTCCAGTCTCTTATGCTTATTTTCAATTTTGAATTGTTAATGTTATCTTTTAAACAAGATTTAGCAAGTAGAGAGGTACCTAACCAATCATTTGCTCAATGAACTAAACATCGATTAATGATTATTAAGCACGGAAAGAGATATTTGGTATATAACAAAAGCTGGGGCCACGGATCGGTTAAACCATAAAAAATATAAGAATGTGTTTCAAATGATCCTTATATGATATAATATACACACACACTATCTTTCTTTGTTACTTTGTTTTTTTCAGAGACTTTGGCATTCAAGTTATTATTAGTTATTATAGGTCCTTATCACATATGGTGTTTCTTTAATTAAATCAACATTTGTAAGGATCATGAAAGCAGATCATAAGGAGTTTGAACTAATAACAATGGAACCAAAGCACAAGGAGTTAAAATTAGCGATAGGTAAGATGCATGTCATGATTACGTCATAATAGCTAAATATGGTTTGGGACCTTAGGTTTAATTTGCCGTTTGTAAGCGAAAATTGACCTGCTCATATCGGTTTAACTGGCATTCTGTTATTCTATTTTTCGTTTTTTAAAATTTTATTTTTGTGAACGGCCGTATGTGTGTAGATAAATCATATCTCTTTAAAGCTTCTAGTTTTGAACTGGCATATTTATGTACTTGTGAACTTAAAACCGATGTCGAGTAACTTTTAATGTGTTTGTTTGATTTCTTTTTAGCGTTCGGCTCTTTGTATTGTGTAATTATTGTGTAAAGGTTTTCAAAACACACATGCATATATGTATGTATGTATGTAGGTAGGTAGGTAGTAGAGGTGTCAATTGGGCCGGACCGTTCATGGACGGCCCGGCCTAGCCCACTATAGTGGTAAATTCAGCCCAGCCCGACACTGTACTGCTATGGGTCGGGCTGGGCCAGCACGCCAGAAGGGCCTGGGCTGGGCCTCATGTTTGAGGCCCGCAGCACAGGCACGGCCCCGGCCCTCAGCCCAGGCACGGTCCCGGCCCTCCAAGGCCCAGGCACCCGAAGGGCAAGGCACAGCCCGCGAAGGCCCAAGCCCGCGACATGAAACTTTAATGAGGTTTGAGGCATTTTAGGGCCAACCGGCCAACCTATGCCATCTGGTCAACCTATGATATCTGGTCAACCAGTCATTTTCTTGTAATTATTCATATTATTTCAATAAAATCACAATTTTGTAGGGCATATGATATATTACTTTTTTTGTCATCAAATTTGAAATTATAAAAAAAATCTTAAAAAAAATTGTTAATCATAAGTGAAACTCAAGTGCATTAAGAAAATTAGGTTAAGATTGAGTTTAGACATAATAGAATCTTTTAGAAGTACTTAGGTTTTGTAATTTACTTATCCTAGAATACTGCACACTTTTTTCTATCGCTAAGGTTTTTTCCCGATCTCCTCACGGGTTTTACTTAGCAAGGTTTTTAATGAGACAGTCATTTATGTGTGTTTATTCGTATTATCTCAATTCAATAAAATCACATCTTTTGAGCGCACATGATATATTTTCTTTTTTTTTTAATAAATATTGCAAAAAAAAATTAAAAGGGCCAGGGCCCAGGCCCGGCCTTGGCCCTTATAGACTAGGGCCAAGGGCCAATGCTGGCCTTGAGGGTTTCTCCTCAGGTCCGGCCCTGGCCTAGCCCTACACTGTGAAGGGCTATGCCAGGCACGGCCCAAGCCCACCAAAAGCATGGAGTTAGAAGGGTCGTGCAAGCCCGGCACGGCCCTTTTGACATCTCTAGGTAGTAGGTAGATATATATGTATGAGTGTGTAAAGAGATTTTGTACTACAAATGTACAGAGAAATTTACTCTCATTATTTTATTTATTTATTCATTTATTTTTTTTTTGTGGTAAGTGAGAAATTTAGTATGTTAGTTGTTCATCCGACATTTTTTTCTTCGATTTATTTTTTAATTATTATTTGTAATTCTCAGATTTATTCTTGTAGCTATTTTACCTATGACATTCCAAGTTGTTAACTGATCTCCCTTCAAAGAAGAAAAAATCTGTTCATGATCTAATTTATCTTAATAGCAGGGAATTCTTTTAATTAGAAAGTAATTTATACAACATTATTACTGCAAAAAAATTACAAAGTTCTGGTATCATGAAAAAGACGAAATAGCACTTGCAGGCTAGTTTGAAGTTTACATAACGCGTCACTTAAATAATTTAAATTAAACGTCATGTGTGCAATGAGAATTTATCCTTGAAAAGATTCTAAACGACGTACCAATTTCGTCAATAGAGCAAAAGTGTGTCGTTTATATTCAAATGCTGTTTTTTCCCGAGTTTCTGTTAAAGAAACGACATGTCATATTTTACTTGAAGAATAAACAATGTCTAACTAACAATATGACCGTCTCAATGGTTTCGCTCATTTAGGTTGTGAATTTATATAAGAGAAAACACTGTAGTAATAAAAGTTGAATTTGAATTTTTATGAGAGAAAACACTGTAATGAAAACTTGAGTTGTGATTCGAACTAACGATTTGACTTTTTCTAAAGAGGGAAAGAAAGACAATATGGCTGATTAACCATTCTGCTAGGAAGACACCACAAAAAAAACTAACCTAACACACTTTAGGAGTTCAATTTAGTTTAAAAGGTTAATTTATTAGGTCTAAGGTGATGAGGACATCAGCGATGCAAGGAATATTCACGATCCGATTCAAGTCTCAGTTGTTCTGGTGATGAGGTATCGAGCTAAAAGGTGTAAAGAAGAGTTGGATAACCTAGTCCGGAGAGTTCTACAACAAAAAGAGAGAGTGTTCACTACTGAGGGTGAACAAAGGCCGGTAGTACTCATCAAAGTCGATCCAAAAGAAAGCCAATCATTTAAGCCATGTCATGGCCAACTTGCATGTCATCCCAAGATACACGTGCAAGGGAAAGTCCAAGAGGCTTTAGGCACAATTTCTAGTAAGATATCATTTAAAGATTGCGGGTGATGACTTAATTTTGTCTTAATCCTATCTTTTTAGATTTAAGTTTCAAGTTAGCATTTAAATTCCAAATTAGGCGTGTTTAGAAGGAAGGAATTGGAGTCAAATTCAGATTCCTTCCCTAGGATAAGTTTTTAGGCGTTTTTAAGCAAGGAGTTAGATTCAAATTCAGATTCCTTCCCTAGGAGTTATCTTTAAGCGTGTTTATCTTATCTTTAGGTATTTATCTTGCTTTAGGCTCTACCTCATTAAGGGTAGATTAGGATTTTTATAATTTTTAAACTATTCATGTTATTTTCTATAATGACAAAGAAAATCCCGGAATTTAAATAATGCAATTTATGTATTTAGGTCAAGGATTTTTCCTGAAAAAAAAAATATATTATGTTATATTTTTATGACTGAAGGATTTACGGAATTAACAATTTTATTCCTAAATTATGTAGCAGATTTCATGTTAAGTACATGTTTTATGATCAAGTAAATTCGATCGATTAAATTCTCACTGTACTTTAAGGCGAAATAATTTCCAGTACATATACAGTTTGAGAAGCTTAATTCTAAGAATCTTCAAGCACAGTACGAATTGGCGTCCAGTATATATATACATGAGAAAATTACAACCAGTATAATTTTGATCAGTTTTAAGGGAAAACTTGAGTGAGTGGCCAAAAGTACAAGGGGCTAGGTTATATTTTTCTCTCTCTCTCTCCACTTGGGCGGCCATGCATAGTGAAATTAGAGCAAAACATGGCTAGTTGAGTGTGTTGAATGATTTCATGGTAAGGTGATGTGATAGTAGTAGTTGAAGGGGAAATCATGGCATATTTACTCCTTTTCTCCACCTAGAACCGGCCATGACTTAGGGGATTTGAACCAAAAATTTGGTTGATTAATGAAGTGAATTGAGGTTAAATAAATGATCACCAACTTGTCTATAAAAGGAACCATCATAAGCTAGGCCTCATTTTTACCCCTCTCATTTTCTCTCCACCCCAAAACCGGCCACACACATCACACTCATACTCTCTCAAAAATTTTCTCTCATTCTCCTAACCTTAAACCACTAGCAAGCAATAGAGGAAGAAGAAGGAGATCAAAGGATTCTAGGAGGAGTCTAGTCAAGCATTTCTCCAAGGGTATAAACTCTAAATCCTCTCTTTCTCATGTGTTAGTAAAGTTTGAAATGTAGAAATATTCCTCTCAAATTTCCTTATACTCTTCTAGTTCTAAGCCATTAACAAATCTTAGAAGAGTTCAAGGGTTTTCAAGAGAGAGAGTTCTTCAAGGGTAAGTTCTCAAACTCTTCTCCATTATTTTCTAGCCAACTTTAAGCTTGAATTTAGGGATGTAATTTGTGATTCTTAAGGAGATAAGTTGTAATAAGGGTGTGTGAGTTTTATGTTGGTTTTGTGAGTTTTGAGGTTAGTTTGATTAGCAATATGTGGTATGTTTATACTTGGTTTAAGTTGCTTATTTTGGGTTGGAGGAAAAATTTTCTGGTTACTTTGAACCGGAAAATGAGGATCCTAGAGTGAGTTTTTTCAATATTTCTAAGCTTGAACTTCTAGTTCTTAATGTTTTGAACATTTTCTGTGACTATGACAAAACCCAATTTTAACTCTAAAAGTAGGTTTGAAGCCATTTTACAAAAACAGACAGGATGTCCAACACAATCTTGGGAGAAAAAGAAAAAAAATGCTGCAGCAATTCCTACAGCATTTAAAAAATGCTGCAGCATTCTAGGTAAAGAAAAAAAAGCAACCACGGTTTTCAGCCAAATGAGGCCTCTAGAGGCTGAATTTCAACTTTCACCAAAAACAACAATTTTAGATCTCGACGAGTCGAAGGATTGCCGCGAAGAACAAAATTTTGAAATCTGGCTCTAAGGTACAGTAAAATGCAGATTTCAGAAACTGCACGGTTTAACAAAACGAAACTGACACAATGTTGGTTTTTAACAAAAAATTATCAAAGAACCCGAGGTGTGATTTCAGCAAAATACTATGGTATTAAACCTCGTTTTAACAAAAGTATTTGTAAAGAAAGTTTTCAAGAAAAATACTTTCTTTTAAAGAATTTAATGGTTTATCGAGCAAATCATCCTGACGGGCCAACGAGACCAATACGTTAGGACCTTAGGATTCCGAAGATTGTATGTAGGTCCAACACTCGCATTCATTCAAGAGACGCCATTTGAGTTTAAATTTCAACGACCTAAGAGTTAGAACGCCGTGAATAAGTTCAAGGCCGAATTGGGCCTTAATGGCATAACAAGTCCAATGAGGTAGATTATGGAGGATAAATTACTAGATTGGGTAATTGATTTTCAATCTAGGCAATTAGATGTTAATGGCAATTAAGAAAAATAAGATTTTGAGGATTTAATAAATTGATCCTTACTATCCATTAGTAAATGAGAGGAATACATGCCTTAAGGAAAAGGTTAGATTTTCCTTCATAAGTTGCTAACATAGAATAGCAAACGACAGTTAATCTCACACTCTTAATGGGTGTTCATTTTCAGAAGTAAGCAAGTAAGAGGCTAGGTTGTTTGGTGAAAAGTGAATTCCAGCTCTATAAATCAAGTAAGTAGGAATCTCGCCTACAGTATAAATAGATTTTTAAAATAAACAGTACACATGAATTATATGTGTTTGAGTACAGTTAAAGTATGTATGCTATGCTAGGTCATACTGCATAGACTTAAGCATTTCACATGAAAAATATGTGTTTGAGTACATTCCATGTTATAATATGCTACGTTATGTCGTATTGCATACACCTTAATAAGTCAAGAGGAACTTATAAGAAAAACTCAGTTGAGTGCCGTACCAGCCTCTGAGTGGGAGGTAACTCAGGCTCCCAAGGGAGAATAAAGAAAAAAATAATAATAATGTCCTCTGAGAGGGAGGCATTCAGTTCAGTTTATAATCACGGTGTCGTTAGGGACCTTGCAAACCCTCACGTCCCGATGATTGCGTGCAAGTCGTACGAGCACTCGGGCCCATCAGTAAAAAAGATAAGATAAGATAATAAGACTATGATAAGACATCATAATTAAGCATAATCAGTTCATGCATATTTATTCATGTGAACTTACAGTTATTTTTGCGAGAGATAGTTTCTACTTGCTGAGCGAAAGCTCATTATAGAATGTTTATACTGTAGGTAAGCAACCGGCATATAATGCCTGATGGACTGACGGCGAGTGGATGAACGATGTGGAGATCGAGAAATGGATACCGCTTGCAAATATTTCCGCAATCAATTTTATGTTACAAATAGTTTTACTAATTATTATTCTGAAACTATAAGTTAAATTGTTTTGTGGATTATGGATATTAGTAAGCAGGGTTTAAAAGAGTAGGTATATACATTTAGATATATCTACATGTTTTGATAATCATATATATATTAAGGTTTGAATGTTTCGATCAAGAAAGCAATTCATAGTATATGTTACTATAAGACTTTAAAAAAAATGTTCCACAAATTCTAAGAAAATTACATTAAGTACAAGTTAAAATTCAGCGACAGTGACGGCCGCTGAGCAGGGTCGTCACATTTTCGGCTATTTAAGGCTGAAATTCGGATTAATAAAATAAGTTTTAATGTTTTATTCACATTGTGAGATATTCTTCTTGAGTTCTTGACGAAACTATTCCGAGCTTATCAAGGTTCCCTTGTGGCGTTCAAACTTGACTTATCAAACAGATTTTCCATACTCGTTTGTGGCGTCTTTCACCATACCAAGGTTCTTGCTTTGCTAAGCAACGGGTCGCGGTTTCCATCAATTCTTGAAAAGCTTGAATCGAAATCCCATATTTGGCTATGGGTTCCGTCACATTGTTGGCGGGGTTCGTATCATAAGGTCCCCCATATCTATAAACCATTTTAAATTCCCGTTCATTTTCTAAGTGAGACAATACACCTATACATTTTTCTCTTCTTTATAACGCTGACTAGTTGAATTCAATATACTTTCTCATGTTTTATTTGGGTAAGTAGACAGGCATGGCTCAACAGGCGAACGGCTCGTTTGATGATTGCCCTAACAGATTAGAAGGCAAGTTTTAAGATATATGGGATATGTATTCTATGATTCTCTCCAGAAAATCAACATATAATCTCCACTCAAAAGGCAAAGTCAACGTCCATCTTGAGACAAGGTATAGAGTCAAATACCCAACCCAGATTAAAAAACAACTAGGGATGGTAATGGGGCGGGGTGGGGGCGGAGGATAATTTCTCATCCCTATACTCGCCATGTTAAATTATTCCTATTTCAGTCTCCATCCCTATTTAAAGAGGGGGCAGAGTCGAGGGTCTCTCATTAGAAGAGTTTTTCTCATACCCACCTCATTCTTCATTATATAACACTATGCATTTTAAAATTTTAGCAACTTAAAATAAAAATAGAATTGAAATTCATTATAAGTTTATATCAAAATCAAAAGTTCCATAAAAAATTAATTCTTAACATATTGTAAACTGAATCCAAAAGTAATAAATTATTCATATTTCAGTTTCCATCCCTATTTAAGGAAGGGGCCAGAGTCGAGGGTCTCTCATTGGAAGAGCTTTTCCCATACCCACTGTTGTGTGGGAAAATGTGACGGACACCTGGATGAACGATAAAGTGACACGTGGCCTAAACTACTCCCCATCAAGCAACAACCCTCGACGTCTACAGCTCTAAAGAGCCTAAGCACGAAGTCCAAACGCAGGGCAATGATTCCTTCTGGCGTCGACAGATCGTGCCGTCGAGCTTAAGGCACAAAGATCCCTCGACCGTAGAACCAACCACCAAGAAGGACGCTTGGGCTAAACATCACTGGCGATGAGGGGAACGTTCTCTGGAGGACGTGGCAAGTTGCGTACAAAAGTGGGGGACGTCTGTAGGCATTAATTGCGAGATCTTAAACCGCCCCACAGGGGACAGGAGAGTGTTACAGGGACGCACAGAGCCGTAATAGAAGACTAATTGGCTGAGTGAACAGTGCTGATTAGTGGGCTACGTCTGGGCCTAAAAAGGGAGAGCACTTGAGTGCTTCTGCCACGAGGGAAACCCACCCAGCGAAGGAAGCCCAATATAAAAGAAGGGAGACCCCCTATGAAGAGGGGGTTCAAATCCAAGAAGAGAAAAAAGAGAGTGAGAGATAACAATTGATGTAAATTATAATCCCCTCAAAAAGAAATATACAACCACAGTGGATGTAGCTCTAATTTTACAGAGTGAACAACTATAAAATTCATTGTCTTCTTTATTTGTGCACATCTCAAACTATACACATTATACACCCCAAACAATAAATTTGCACACATATTCAACACATAGGCCGGTAATCCAAAGGGAAACCAATAGGTAACCCGGCCGGTTTTTGTTGACGAGAAATCACCGTCAACACCCACCTCATTCTCTATCATATAACACTATGTATTTCAAAATTTTAGCAACTTAAAATAAAAATAGAATTGAAATTCATTATAAGTTTAGATCAAAATCAAAAGTTCCATAAAAAAATCAATTCTTAAGATATTGCAAATTGAATCCAAAAGTAATAACTAACGAATAAGTGAAAAAAATTTAAAAGCATCAAAACATAAATGTAAATTATCTTTCCTTCTCTATTCCTAACAACTTCAATCTTCATTGCATAGTTGCACGCTATTTCTTTCCAAGTATCATAGTTCAAAAAACTTGAATACTGACAAAGCATTATGATATATTTATATTGGGGCGGACGTGGGGTGGGGAGTAATTCCCCGGCCCCACCCCATCACGAATCGAGGACTAAATTTTATTTTCGTCCTCATCTCATCCCGATAATTGTTTCCCATCCCCACCCGATTGGGGTGGAGTCCGTCCTCATAAGAAATATTGTCATCCTTAAAAACTAAAAACAACAAACGAAGGAAGAGGTTGTTTTCCCGTTCTTTTAAAAAAAATAAAATAAATAATAGTAATAATAATAATAATAATAGTAGTTATAATAGTAATAATAATAATAATAATAGTAGTAGTAGTAGTAGTAGTAGTAATAATAATAATAATAATAATAATAATAATAATAATAATAATAATAATAATAATATGATACGAAAAATGAACGTCTATCTTTAGTGTCGTTTTGCTAAATTTCAATTCATCTAGGACGACATGCATAGCGTTCATACTGTCATTTCTTTTGCAAGTAATAACTACATGTCGCTTTTTCATAACGGTGAAAAAGTATGCCGTTTTGTCGAATTTTGCAACAACCACATTTCGAATTTCACTTGAAGAATAAACAAACATATGCGGCACAAGGAATACGACATGTCACAAAACACTCAATGATAAAAGATCGATGGAAGCAACATTGATATTTCGCAATTTAAGTCACGATAAACCTATACAACTTGCTTTTCAGCCATTGCTGATACACGACATGTCGTCTATACTCCTATAAATAAATTTCAACTAAACGATATCTCGTTTTGCCTCGTGTAAATAAACGACATACAGAGACCACTTTGTATTGATTGAAAGTGAAATTCTACCCTTAAAAAAAAGGATTTTTTTTTTATGGGAAGAAAGAAAGGGAAATTCAGTTTCAAGAAATGCAGAAATAAAATGATGTTATTGCTAACTTACTATCATGGAAAAATAACTTTTTTTTTTCCCAGCTAATCGTGGAAACATGTCGTGACTGAGTAGAAAAATTTCATGGGAATGTACCCAAGATCCTATTAATTTCCACTCATTATGAAGTCTATAACTATCAATGGAAACTCATCGATCCTCAATCAAACACGGAGAAAGATTGATGTTCTAGATTATTTTTCATAGAAATACGACCACTGGGGTCAACTTTTTGTTACTTTTAAAACTGTCTTTTACGTGCGTATTAGTCATGAATGACTGCTTCATTGACTGTGCAAATGATTGGTTTAGGACAAAATAACGAATATATAAGCACAAAAGGGTGAATAATCAAAAACAATAGTAAAACAAACCTCAGGGAAAAAAAAACAATAAATAAATAAATAAGTAAACAGTAAATAAAAGTCTGCTGCTAAGTACTTTGAATATGGGATCACGAATTTCGCATCAGAAAGGCGTCTAAGCCCAAAACTTTTACCCGTTGAAAGACACAATTCCAAGAACCAAATTGAAAGGAATATGTACAAGTTTCAGTTCAAGGGGGCTCTTCACCCACTTTTTGGGTCCAAACAAGTTAACATCAAAAGCCGTCGTTGTCAAGCAAAGAATAAATAGCAAATAGCACACCATGAAAACGCTCGAGAAAAATAAATATCAACCCATAATTTTTTTTTTTTTCAAAATTCGCTGGAAAAAATACCTCAGATAATATTATACCTCGATCAAAAATGTTATGTACAAAGAAATATCATCAATAAACTTGATTCAGATCAGACTAACAGAAGAAAAAAATCTGTCTGTCCTAGTACTAATATTTACAAAGAAAAAAAAATATAAAAATCAGCAGGATGTTGTAATCCCTCACTGTGACCCAACTATCGGAAAACGACCAATTCAATGCCTCGTCGGTCACCAGATTCCGAATTCCATCGTCCGATGAAGGGAAACGAGTTGTCGATGAGAAAACGTATTCGAATGCCGGCGAAAACTCCGGCTCCGAAGCCGAAACCCATTCGGGGAAATCGAAAGGACATCTTGGAGAAGGTGATGGAGAATTGGATTCCTTTGATAGAACAGTCTCATCAAAATCTTCATCATACTCAGAAACAACAAACGCGTGGTTTAGAAGCATCTCAGCCGTCCATCTCTTCGCCGGATCTTTAACGAAACACTTTCTGAGAAAATCCTTCCCTTCCTCGGAAAACTCCGATGGAATTGGGGGCTCTTCTTCTCCGCCGATTCTGATCAACAACGGCCAAACACTCGCCCCCGCCTTGTGGTCCCACACCGGCTTCCCCGTCGCCATCTCCGCCATCGCGCACCCGAGAGCCCAAACGTCGCACGGCGATTCATAAACGTTGTCGTTTACCGACTCCGGCGACATGTACAGAGGAGTTCCTCTTATCTCACACTTGTTGCGTTTCGTCGCCGTCTCTTTCGCGAGCCCGAAGTCGGCGATCTTGGCGGCTCCGTCGTGGAAAACAAGGATGTTCTGAAGCTTAATATCGCAGTGGACGAACCCTTTCGAGTGAATGAATGAAAGCCCTTTTAGTATCGATTTCGTGTGGCGGCGAATTTCCAATTCCGACAAACGACCGCCCTGGCTCTTGACTCTGTCTGCCAAGCTTCCTCCCGAGGCGTACTCCATTAAAAGATTGTGGAACTCCTCGCCTTTTTCGACGCTCTGTTCTTCGCCGAAACATCGAATGATTTGCGGGCAAAGTCCGATCGTATCAAGCACTCGCTTCTCGTTCTTCAACGAAGCTGAACAACAAGCTTCGGAGGATTTGACAGCCATTAGTGGAGGGAATTGAGAAGATGATTTTGTGGGTGTTGCTTTGCTGATTGTGGCGAAGCTTCCATGGCCGATTTCTTCTCCGCGAATCCACTCCATTAGTATGGAGAGAAAGAAGAAAGTTTGTTTTGGTTTGGTTTGCTGTGTGTGATGAAAAGCAGAGCAGCCCTGCGTCAAAGGGCTTTTATATAGGAAGAAGAGGAGGAAACATTTGGTGAGTGGGAATTCTTGTTATTCTATAGGGTTAGCTATAAAAAAAAAAGCACGTGATTGGCAAGGGATATTTTGCACTTGGACGACTTTCTAATTTGGCTCAAAAATTAACTGAAACGTGTTTGATATGGTCGATCTTTTCGGTCAGATTTCCACCTCATTTTTTAAAAATATTAAGAAGCTAAAAATAGTTTCTTCATTGAGAGGAGTATTTTGTTGCTTTCTGATGTCGAATTTACAAAAATACCCATATATTATTTTTTTAATTAAACTGATTTCAGGTTGGATTAAAAGAATCTTTTTATATCTGAGCCAAAAAAAAAAAAAAAAAATCTTTTTATATCCCAATTTCTTGTGTTTTATATAAAAAGTGCTTAACTGTTCAGATAGTGATTATCCCACAAGATTCACATGCTAATCCTACTCTGAAAATCTTGATAAATTGTGATTAAAATAATAGTTCGCGAGTCTCATATTATTTTTTTTTTTTTATTTCGTTGGTGAATCTTGAAGGCATTGTGCTATACTTTGAAAAGTGAATTACTTTAATCATGTTAAAAAAATAAAAAATAAAATAAAATAAAATAAACTAGTGTTGTTTCTTTCCTACTTCTTTATATGAAGGCTTTATGGCGCTACACAAAACGTGCATTTGCGTGTAACTAACAAAAATATTATGTGCCTTCCCAAAACACCATCAATGTTATTTCCCTTTCCCCTTCTATCACTCTCAACGTGGAGGATTAAGGTATTAGGTAACGGGACCTCTTGTTTGTTACTTCAAGAAAAAGAAAGAATAAAACCAGAAACATTTTTTGGAGCACAAAAATATGGAAAGCGTGACTAGTATCATGTCCCTCACAATACCCCCACAATTTTAAGTCTCTGCCTTAATTCATACATTGTGAGGAGGAAAATAAATCAGATATATTTTTCATAATACAGTTTGCAATTATTATGGATTTGCCAGCATGAAGAACACATGTTTTTGCTAAAATTTCCTTAGCGTGAACAGCTCACGAAATATGGGCCTAAAACTATTCAAAGGCTGTATATATAAATTTTGATAATTAATCTTTTCTTGTGACGTATGAGATATGTACAAACCGATGCAATTTTTACGCATCTACCTCGCAACTCACATACATAAGGTTTGACGTTTGTAACAAATTTTTTTTTTTTTTAACTAGCATGGACTCGAAGAAATTGTCGTATTTCACGTGAAGGTGTGAACACAATAATATTTTTTGAAGGTGTGAACAAAGAAATTGTTGTATTAATTTGAAAAGGGTTGACTAATTTTTTTTCCCCATAACCTAAAATAAAAGTTTGAAGATGTATGGCAAACAAATGCGAAATTTGACCGGGTTTGAAGTCCAAGGATTATGGAGAAAGTACCTACATGCTTCGGCCCCCAAAAAAAAAAAAAAAAAAAAAAAAAAAAAGTTGTGACGCATTTGAATTTCTCAAGCAGGAATTTCTACTGAATGAAAAGTATAATAACTTGTTGAACTACAAATTTTAAAACAATTTTGCTTTGTTTTTGCTGACAAATTCAGATAAATAAACTTGTGTATTTTTCTTCTCTGGTGGCAAGGAAGCAATTGCAAATCATTTTACTAATTAATAACATTAAGTACGAATGAAAAGTATAACTTGTTTAACTGAAACTTTTAAAACAATTTTGTCCTCTTTTTGCTGACAAATTCAGATAAATATACTTGTGTATTTTTTCTCTGGTGGCAAGGAAGCAATTGCAAATCATTTTACTAATTAATAACATACGAACTCTTTACTTTTTCCGGAAAGGAAAGGTTGTTTGGTTGGGAGATTCGTATCCCGATTCGAATCATGGTTCATGATTTACTACAGTATTTTCTCTCACAAAAAATACACGTAAATCGAAAATGATTTTAATCTTATGATTCTAATCCATGAACCAAACATTAGCAACTCATAATCTTATTTACTATTATTTGTTCACCACTTTAGAGGGACAATTTTAAAGTCACCATTTTGTCAGTGAAAAAGAAAATACAACATAATTGATTTAGCATATATGGCATAAAAACTGCCACATGATACCAAACACATAATAAATAGTGAATAAGGTGGTACTTCAAGTATCATATATATAGTAATAGGGTTCCAAAACCCAGAATTTGTAATGATCTAGTGGGTTGATTAGAAATATTATTGACAAAGCGAATATTCGAATATACTTCTCTTCCAAAAAAATTAAAGCATAATTAATATATAAAATGAATGTGAATGAATAACTGAACTTCATAAACAATAGTGAGCGCAATTTACACGTGATTTCCTTCAAAAAAAAAAAAAAAAAAAAAAAAAAAATTAAAAACGGACGGTTGTTAA
>NW_010359912.1:134193-143517 GCF_000414095.1 Morus notabilis
GGGAAAGAGAATATTAATTGCAATTTTCACGGAACTCCTAAAAATATCAATAAAAAATCATTAAAAAAATAAATAAATAAATTGGTCAAGTTGGCTTCAGGGCTGCGTGGTGATGTTAGCATAAGTTGGTCTTTTTTTTTTACTGATTCGAGTTTAAAATTTAAGTTTTATTATGATAAAAAATTCTCAGAAACAGTCACATTTAACTTTTTTATTATAATAAAATTTTTTTACACAACGTCATATTTTAACTCAAATTAAAAATTTTAATTAAAAATTTAAATTAACAAACTAAACGGCCTAAGTTAGAAAGAAGAGGCGCTCGGTGCATGTAACTTTGATCAGAAAAACACGGAAGAGCCAACTTTGGGTAGCTTAGCTAAGATATTCACATGTGGGCACGTTCTCTGTATTAACAACGTTATCAGTCTTGTTCGTATAGAATAAAATAAAATAAAATAAAATAAAAATATTATCAATTCTGTTGCGGCACCGCAATTTCAGCCTTGGGACCCAGCCCGTATTAATCTACAACCTCGTTTTTCTCTTCTGTTGTGTTATTACACAGTTATATATTGTTTGTCATTAATTATGGTATTTTTTTAATTCTCGTATCGATTAAATTGAGTTTTTTTTTTTTTTTTTTTGGTATTTCTTCTTCCTTTTTTTAAAAGAAATTCTTATTTTTTCTCTTTTGTTTTAATAAATTAGAGTGACAAACTTGGTGTGGGATGTGTGGCTAATTAAAGGAGACTAATTTAATTGGAATGTCGCTAACCATGTTGATTGCAGTTGCCCCGGATGAACAGAAAAGGAGGCGAAAAGAATATAATTCTGTATTACACTTCTTTATTATACCAGTAATACACAGCTGTGTGTACATGTATAAAGTAGGAATGAGAAAATCTTCCGGTATGAAAATATTTATCAAATTTGAATAATATTTGACTAAATTGTGAATTCATTTAACAAATTAGTTATTCACAAGAGTATTATCAAACAAATTGATATCAAAATGTGATGAGTAACTTTTCTTTTTTTAATTAACACTACTCAAATAGAAAAGGTCAAACAAAAATATATAACCAAACCCCTTAAAAAAATAAAAGGGCATAAAAAATCAATTAGCCAAGCCAGTTTGGCCATAATCATGTCAAAAATCATGTAATCACTCAAAATATTCTCATTGTGAAAGATTAACTATTTCAATTTTACAATTTAATTTTAAAAATCAGTTATATTAAGGGTCCGTTTACTTCGCTGATTTGAGTTTGTAATTCGAGTTGATATGTGATTTTGTGTGAGAGTTTTTTACTGTAGTAAAAAAGTTAGATGTGAATGTTTCTGAGAACTTTTTAATGACAGTGTGACGCCAATATAGAAAATCAGGTTTTCCGTAACTTTTTTTTTCTTAAAGAGCTCCCAAAACCTTATTTTCTATATGTCATTAGGATTATTATTATTATTATTTTGGCTAAAGGTGTATATCATTATTATCCCCTTCCAAAAAAAAAAAAAAAAATCATTATTATCTAATTGAGAACCAAAATGGCGTTAAAAGGTTTAGCAAAAAAAAGGAACAAAGAATTGTGAGTACCAAAGCCAACACACGTGCTCCAACCATTATTCGTTATTTATGTGGCTGCTAAAGGAACAGAGCCCCCAACTTGAAATCCTTGGGACCCACCAAAGTCTGCCAACACTAGGCTTCACTTGAAGTGAACCCCAATTTGTGGGGTCCACACTCATAACGTGCAGTTGTCAACTTTGAGCTATGTTATAATGTGTGTAACGTAACACCGCCCAATAGGGACTCTAAAGCTTCCATGAAACATGACGTTAATTTTTCTGTTTATATATATATATATATATTTTTTTTTGGGTCCCCTCAATCTTTTTCCATTTCTTTATTATTATTATTATGGTGTCACTGTAGGTGCAAATTGAGTGTCTTTAAGAAAGTGAATTGCAATTGCTGAGACCCTATTATGTCATCCCTTCCGCTTGGGTTTTCAGGTCATGTGCCAAGCATTTGCCCACTTGTGATAGAATCATTTATAGAATATTTATTTTACAGGAATCTTTTTAACAAAGCAGGTTCTTTTACTCCTCCACCGATAAAAATTATTAATTTTAATAGTTATAATAATCTTTCAACAGTGAGATTTATACATATCTACATTAAAAATTTACATTACATGTCATAAAGTTGCTCTTATTGTACATCAAATAAATGAAAAATTAATCTAATAATTAAAACACAGTTTTTATTGACAAATCAACATAACTTCGACAATAGTTAGAGCATTTTCAATGCAATTTTATAATTAATGTGTCAATTGTAAATTTAATATTTGAGTGCAAAAAAATTCTCTAATATAATGTCATTTGTTGTGTTAAATTTCTCATGTGTTATACTTTATGGTAAACTTTTCATTAAGTATAGCATATGAAAAATTTAACATTTAATTGTTATTGGTTAAAATGTTTAATTTTTCATGTAATCATTACGACTTTTACGTTTTTCAATTATTTTAAAAATAAAAATTTACTTTTATAACTTTTAAAGCTTAATCATTATGAAATATACTATTAGTATTAACTGTTACATTAGAGATAATCTTAGGTCATGTTTATTTTACCGATTCAAGTTTAGAATTTAAGTTTTATTATAGTAAAAAGCTATCAGAAACAGTCACATTTAGTTTTTTTACTACAGTAAAAAACTCTCATATAAAATTACATTTTAAGTCAAATTAAAAATTCAAATCAACGAACTAAATAAGTCATTGATATAATATTATTTTAGTCGACATACTAGTTAGTTTATTAGTTACACCAACACCAACCACAAAAAGTTGGTCTTTGGATATTAGAATCGTATAAAAAGTCTTTTGCTCAGACTCAAAGATAGCCGCAAATCTAGTTAACACCAGTCTTTGCACTTTTCCATTTGTTGCTCTTGGTTCGATGTTCTGTGTTTTCTTTGGCTTTATGGCTCTAACTCCAAAGTTGCTACGGTAATTCTCTTATTGCTCATTGGCTTGGACTTGTAATACATAATTGATTGATGCACGAAATTTCATACAACTTTGGGAAAGGGATAAGGCTGAAGCCTGAAGAGAAATTTTTCCGTCATTTCTTTTATGTCAAGTTGGCCACTAAAAAAAAAACAAAAAAAAAACAAAAAAACTTGCAAGAAGTTCTTGGATACTTCAAGCCGAAAAGAAAAGTTCATGCACAACGGCCGTTTAGATTGACTTAAATTATTTTTAATTTTTTTAGTTTAAAAATCACTTTTAAGATTCTGTTTATTTTACCGATTTGAATTTATAATTTGAGGTTTGATACAGTAAAAAGCTCTCAGAAACAGTCATATTTAACTTTTTTACTACAGTAAAAAGTTCTCACATAAAGTTACATCTCAACTCGAATTAAAAACTCAAATCAACGAAACGGGCTCTAAATCTGTTTGGATTAACAATTTTAAAGTATTTTTAACTTTTTTAAGTATTTTTACAACAAGTCATATCCTTAGTGCTTATAAAAAAAATACTTATGAAAAGCTTCTTTATTTACATTTTTAACATTTTTTTTTTTATAAACAACAAGTTAAATATCAAATCCATATCTTTTTATTACATTACTTTTTATAGCTATAACTGTTTTTGATTTTTTTACCTAAATAGGTTCAAAAGCTCTCCTTAAATATAAAAGTATTTTTTCAGACACTATCTAAACACTAATAAAAAGCTACAATTTATGCTTATCTTTTTTTACTACTTAAACTTATAAGCACAAGCTATCCTAAAATGGGCCCAAAAGGCAGAGATGCAAGTTTTATTTTTTATCTTCTATAAAACAACTCTTCCTAATGTAATCTTTTTAGTTACTAGGGAGAATTGTTCCATAGAAAGTGAAAAAAATTACCTTCTACCAATAAGACATGGTTTTTAATTGCTAATAGCCATACATCCAAATAGTGACGAAGCTATTTTCTTTTGCATCAAAGACTTTAAATAAAATTAAAGATTTTATTTTATTTAAAAATATGTATTCCACCAACTTCAAGAACCTTCGAAAGCCTCGGTTGTTAAGGATATTCGAGAAGTTCTGTCTCAAGCCATCTCGTTTAGTTCGCTGATTCGAGTTGAGATGTGATTTTATGTAAGAATTTTTTACTGTAGTAAAAAAGTTAGATGTGATTATTTCTGAGAGCCTTTTACTGTAACAAAACTCGAATTCTAAACTCAAATCGGTGAAATGAGCGGGACCACATTTCTAGACAAAGAAATTATGTAGTCCACTGCTTGACAAATTTTGCTTGTGCGCATTTTAGGAATTCTCTTTGGGAAGACTCCTTACCAAGTTTTATTAGCTCCTGTGTAATGGTTGATTTACTTTCTATTTAATAAAAGTTCACTTTTCCTTAAAAAAAATAATATGTATTCCAATCAATCACTAATCCGTAATTTAATTTTAGTAGGACACAAATCAAAATAAAATTTGGAGTAAAAAATTAGAATAAATTTGTGATTTCAAACATGATTTAACAGTAGTTTCACACATGATTTCACTATAAAATGACGAGTTCAAATTCATTACTCCAAACTCAAAAAAAAAAATCAAAATAAAATTTATAAGTAAGATAATGAAAAATGAGTTCATATTGGTATTCGTGTTTTTTCTTTTAAATTTAGAATACATTTTCCTTTTCAAAAAATAAAAAATTATTTAAAGCATATTTTATCACCCGAAAAACAAAGAATGAGTAATTCAATCAGCACAACAATTCTTGCGAATGCCTATGTTGCTTTGAAGCACGTTTTCCACAGTAAATGTTATCTTTCTGCCGAGTAGAATAGTTACTTGGCTGAGAGGAATACTAAAACATAGTAATTAGTGCTAAAACTAAAGCCTCTTTTTGCGACCTTTTTTCCTCCATATATTTTGCTGAGTGAACAAAGCGATTCACTAATGACTAAATAATGAGATCAAATTGACGGAAATATCTTATTTAGCGGTCATAGATTCAGTGTTTGTAAGGAGAGCATTTGAGAAAATGTTGGGATTTATCGGTTCCATAGAACCCCACGTGATAGGCAGATACAGCGAACGTTTGGTGTGACCGACGGCCAAATATGTAAACCGACGGTCCAAAGAAATATAATTACAATTAAATTTAAATCGTTTCATATTTCTAATTCAAGAAAAAAATTGTTTATATTTTAATTTTATATGAAATATGAAAAAAGAATGCTATATTAATACATTGGATATTATTTTGAACGTAATTAGGTTTTCTCTATTTTATGTACTTTTCCATATTAATCGACTGATTAATATCAATATTTATTTTCTATTTGAACAGCTCCGTGAGTGTGTGATTCAGATTTCAAATTCCCGTGGTTTAATTTCTTCTTAATACAATTGGAGTTATAGGCCCAGACGTCTTAAAAAGCGTTTAAAGATAAAAACAAAACAAAACAAAACAAAACTTGTGCAAAAATGAAAATATGTGAAAACAAAACGACGTCACTGTACATGCAAGTTCATGGTGCAGCAAATGCGGGCAGGGGTCGTGGGAGAGTCAATTTCGGAAATAAAAGTACTCAATTTCTGTACGCCGAAATGCGTGGTGGGCCCGAGATTTTTATCTGGGCTCGCTACTGCTTCAGAGATCTTAAGTGGGGGCCCATTGCCAGCGGCGTTCGATTTTGACCCACGCAAGATAGTCACAGCTCTTCTTTCCCTGGCCGTTATTTGCATTGTAAGGGACGAAATATGAGTTTGTTCTGTTCCCGGCGTCACCGCTAATTGGAGGTGAATCGTTTCGTGGGACCCAAAGATGATTAGGCATATATTTCGTGGGCTCACACAAGCAGATTTGATCCACCAATTATGGGCTTCACTTCTCTTATCTTTTTCCCCTTTTTATTATTATATTTTAAAATTTTGTTTAAAAACAATGATGCTCTAGTTCAAGTTTTAGACAAAGTGTGTTGTAGACATGAGCTGCTTTCATCAATTAATTAGTGTTAAAAAATTTATTTATAATTATGTTAAACTCTCTCATCAACGTTACCAATTGTCCATTCGTGATTGAAAATTTTTCCTTATCAAATGATAGTGAGATGTTATATTATAATTGATGAATTGAAAAATTATCGGAAAATTACATGTTACCAATTAAAAACTTACAAATCATTTGCCTCAATAGTTGGTAACAAATATTGGAAATCCATTTCTCTTAAAAGTAACATAAGAGAGCTAGCTAGATATACACTCAAGTAATATTATTTATTTATTAATCGTTGAATTTGAAACGTTGAAAGTTCCGTGATTCCGTAAAACAGAGAACGATAAATATATGATAAATTCATTATTAGACTTTTCGTTGTCTCTGTCAATCGAAATCGAATAAAATTTGAGGTGTGAAAGTTCCTTACGCCACGTTTTGGGAAGTGTTTAGAAGCTGTTCACATTAGTCCAAGTTCAGACAACCCAAGTTCATCATGAAATTTCCAGGAAGCTCAAATGGTCAGCGGCTAATGCGTTTGAGAAATGCAAGCAATTTTCGCCGAACACCGACGCTTTTGTGCTTCCATGGAGGAGAAATTTAAGGATCTTTGTATCTTGTGGGGACGTTTAAAGGTTTGATTTATTTGCTTCATAATTAGTAGGGAATGAATCTCTCATGGGGATTCCTTTTTGAGAGATATGATTTATCAAATCTTTCTTTTATAGGGTCCCAAAGTTGATCTCAAACCGCAATAAGTGGTTCCCACATCGAACTAATCCAAAAGGAGGTAGTTCAACGTAATATTTAGGTTTACTCAAAAGCTACATCCTTGCTTTTTAATATTGAATTATATTTAATAACAAAATCAGAATTACTACTCAAATGATAAAAAATATTATTTCAATTAATTATCATTTAATTAACAAGAGAAAATAAAAATAACGTAATATCTAATTATTTAAAATAACACAAATAATAAATAAGTACAATGACAAAGCACGCACTTTTAGCCATGCTTAATGGGTAAATTTGTATATTCTTACAGTCAACGCTAGATTTTTGATCTTTGAAATTAATAAATTAATTATTTTCTTGGCAGCGATTTGATGGTGTACGTTTGCAATAATAAAAACCAATGGTCAATGCCCACTAATATTAATTTGGTAATTTCAAAAATCAAAATTGAGTGTCAATTGAAAAATTGTACAGTTTTACGTATTAAATTTAATTTGATAGTTAACTATCAAATTAAAATATACTTTTTCAACTATCAAAACTTAAAATATAATTTTTTATTAAGCAGGACCTAGGAAAGAAACGAGAAAGAGAGAAAAAAATAGTGAATCAGCCGGAATTCTGAGACCATCTTCAGACGAGTTGTGGGACTTCTAGTCATGAAATTTGGTTACGAGGCTCGCATCATTGTGTGCTTATCGATAGCGGTAACTGTGTTAAGCGTGATGACTTCGTTAGGGCAAATCTAATTTCTATTGGAGGATGGAATCTGATGGATTGGAGGTCGGAATTCTGAGACCATCTTCAGACGAGTTGTGGGACTTCTAGTCATGAAATTTGGTTACGAGGCTCGCATCATTGTGTGCTTATCGATAGCGGTAACTGTGTTAAGCGTGATGACTTCGTTAGGGCAAATCTAATTTCTATTGGAGGATGGAATCTGATGGATTGGAGGTGTTTTCATACGCATTTCTCTTCTGGTGTTTGTACTCTTTCGGGGTTTTATCTCAAGCGATGATGGGCTTCTTTTGGAGGTGGTGGTGTCAGCTCCAGATGCTAATAGTGGTGGCACGTGTGTTTCACGTTTTGCTATTTGAAGGCATCTGTCGGTTTCGCCGCTTGTCCCTAAAAGCGTTATTCCTACCTTGATGGTCCTCTTGTCAGTTATACTTTCACTGAAGGTTTGTGGCGGTTGTGCTTTGGCTTTTGGTTTTAGTCTAATAAAGTCGTCGGTATTTTTACTTAATTTTAGTATTTTATTTGTAATAATGGAGCTAGTTCTCCAACCATTTAAGTTTGTTTGTGGTCCACCAAATTTAGGTCTTGGCGAGTTAAAAGTTTCGCTAATTATGAGTCTATATGCAGATATGTTAGTAGTCTTAGAGCTACACGTTACATTCTCTCGATGGATCGAAAAATTCCATCGGTTGTAGTCATTTTAAAAAAAGTCTTATGCATACTCAAATTGATGTGTCGAGAAACTTTCTCAATATCGGGTCTCGTCATTTATCATTAGAATTCATTGATGAAACCAATTTTTATCGAGTATTTTGTATTTTGTATCACATGATCATCCGTATTATGATTGATGTCTGTAAAACTTTTTAATTGTGTATAAAATTTTATCTTCAAAAGAAAATAGTAAAAAATATCTGCCAGGAGATCTTGTAAGAAGATTCTACCTGAATTGGCACACTCTATTATAAGTTTCTTATAATCACCGAAAGTGTAATATGGATTTGACCTCTTCTTGGTCGTTATTTTTTTCGGCTTCCTCTTATAATAATCTTCTTACGTTTATCAGGTAACGTTGACCGTAGTCAAGCAGCCTTGTGGAGGTAAATTTTGAAGATCTTATCTCATTACGCCATTTCGCACGTGGCGATTAGCACCCCGGAGTCTTACTGTGTAGATTCATGCACTTAGAATAATCAGCAGTCGGGACGTACGTTGCATTCTACTATTATATTTCCCACTTGGAATTGGGTTGAAAAGTTTGTACAATGTTTCATATATTGTTTTGCAAATAATTACTTTTAATGTCTGGCTTTTCTATTCTATGCAATATACTTGGGCTTATAACTCCAACAAAGATGTTGGGCTCACTTAGACAAGTACTACAGCGGGAGATAAAAGAAAAAAATAGTAAAAAATAAGTCAATATAAAAAGTTTAAGAAAGTATATAGGTAAATTTTTAGTTATAAAAATTAATAGGCCATAACTTGTCAAGTTATGGTTTATAACCAAATAAATTATGGATAAATTTGTCAAGCCATGGTTCATAACCAAACAAGTTATGGACAATTATGGATAATAACTTGTCTGGTTCCTAACCAAATAAGTTATTGACGAAAATAGTAATTTAGCCTATTTATTAACTTATGTAAATTATTGGCCTATTAATTTTAATTCATATCAAATTTTAGCCTATTTTCCTCTTTCTCCCAAAGAAGAAAATTCATTCATTCAGATTTGGATTTTTCAGTTTTTCTTTTAATGGAGTTCAGGATTTGTTCACACCAGATAATTGGTAAAAAAAAAAAAAAAAAAAAAAAAAAAAAAATAA
>NW_010359912.1:144880-152705 GCF_000414095.1 Morus notabilis
ATTATTTCAGTTATTATTTTAATAATATTATTATATTCTATATCATAATTATATAATATATTATATAATAATAGTTTTTTTGTATTATATTAAATATAATAATAAATATATATTATATTGTAATTATATATATATATTATAATATAATATAATAATAATTTTTAACTATCCATAGTAATTCAACATCATAATTTACCAAATACTATTACACTGATTTTAGAACCAGCATAACTATTATAATTATAGTTTATCAAACACTTAATTATTTTTTGTAACAGCTGCTTTTTCTTTGACACAGCTAAAAGTAATTTTTTTAAAATCTACAGCACTACCAAATTAAGCCAATGTCTTTTTCAATTTACTTCTTCACATGTGATATTGGTTCTTTATTCTGTTCTTTGTTTTTTGTTTTTTGTTTTTTGTTTTTGTTTTTGTTTTTGTTTTTGTTTTTTTGCTTTATCTTTTTTCAACGTTTTTAAGCTATTCATAACTAAATTCTAAGAGAAATACTAGCATTAGTCTTTTTATCACTCTTTACATGTATTATTTAACACGTGAACTCTATTAACATGATATATTATTATATAAACAAAAAATGACGTATCAAACAGTAAATGCAAAGAATGACAGAAAGAATAACACTGGCATTTTTTAAATCTTAAAACTTTATCATTTCTCTACATCATTCTTAACGCAACTAACCGCTAAAAAATCTTCAGGTCACGTAATTATGTATCAATGAAAAGGCAAGGATTTTCCAAAAGTTGAACAAATAATTTTTTTTTTGGCGGGAAAATTGAACAATTAATTTGAAAGCTAAAAGTTGCAAATTGATAAGTAAAGATTTTAAGATGATGATTGAATAATCTAAGGCCTCGTTCACTTCGCAGATTCGAGTTTTCAATTCGAGCTGAGATATGACATTTTTTAAGAGTTTTTTACTGTAACAGAAAAAGTTAGATGTGACATTTTCTGAAAATTTTTTACTGTAGAAACTTAAAATTGAAAACTCAAATCGGTGAAATGAACGAGGCCTAAATTTTATGAGAGCAATTTGATACACATTCATCAGCGGCGGTGGAGACGGGAGGTAGATAGAAATTAATGAAGTTGTTGGACGGTTAACATCACTTGGAACTTTATTTGATACAAGAAAAACGGGTTCCAAGTGATGTTTACATCAGTCCGAACTTGATAGCATAATGAATGTATTTATATTTTTTTCATGCCTACGCATATAATAACTAGATTTTCATCAATATAATTGTGAAATTTTATCAATAAGAACATGCCGGATTATCGTCCAATAATCAATTGGGTTACCGGCTAAAATATGTGAAAAAAAAAAAGAAAACATCCAATAATCAGTTGGGTTACCGGCTAAAATACGTGAAAAAAAAAGAAAACAAAGAAAAAAAGAGAAAAAAAAGGAGAGGGAGACCAAAACCTCTGTAATCAGAAAAGAAAAGGAATAGTAAAATTTTCCTTAAGTGGATGTAGTTCTTTCGTTAAAGAGAATAGTAAAATTTTTTCCCAATATAGCTCTTTCATGGTGATACACTCCCGGTATTGCTCTTATTTGCATTTTTGTTCACACATATTAGAAGCACCCCTCTGATCTACACAACCAGTTGCACTTTTCTTATTTTTAGCACGTATTTTATTCGATAACCCAACTGACTACTAAGCGATTATCCGACATATTCTTGTCATAAAATTTCACTGTCAACAATTATGAATCAATTTCTTATGTATTAGGCAGATCTTAAAAGAATGCTCTGCTAAAAAAAAAAAAGTCCAAGTGTAAGCAAAAGAACGACAAATTTTTCAGCATTTTATATAGAGGAAAAAAAAGGGAACGTGGAGATCTAGCAAATGTGTAAGATAATCAAATTTGGACAAATGAAAAAAAAAAAATAATGCACATAACAAAAAACAAATCTATGAACACATTGTCTAATATCACATTGCAAAGATACCAACAATACATGACCTTATCTTACGTCCACTTTCACAGCAACAAAATTGTACCTTCCATAACATACATAATCACCACTGATACTACTTTCATTCCTCATCTCAACAAAGAGAAACGACACAAACTCAGATATATACATACGAAAATTATTATATATAAATAAGAAGAGAAAAGACAACAAACGACATCAAAATCAGCGTCGGCAGCGAGTGATTCTGGAGCAACCTCTGGTGGGTGAACTGGGCCTCTGGCTTTGAAGAAATTGTGGGTGTAGTTAGATCTGCCGGAGCGAGGCAGGCAAGGGATTTTGTTCGCCGACAGAGCTCCGTACGATATGTAGTACCTCGTCGTACCTCTCCAGAACAGAGATCTCCGGTCGACGAAGTCGCCGTCGGCGAGCTCGTCGTAGAGCAACATTGTCGTCGGCCACTCCATGGCGTCGCTCATCAGCTTCAAGCTCGTGTCGTCGAGCTGAGTTAAAGAGGAACTTCCCAAGGTGACGAAGATTGTTAGGAAGAAACAGAAACAGAAAAGCTTGAGAGAAGAAGACGCCATTGGAAACGTCTAGAGAGGGAAACAAGAGGAAATGAGTAGTGAGAGTTTTGAGGTTTTGGTGTCTAAATCTATGGCAGATTTTGGGGGGGAAAGAGATCAGGAGAGGGAGAGAGGAGACAGTGGACAGGGATCACACGGAGGAGTGAATTGACGCGAGCCTCGATTATCGCGTTACCACTCTTTGGGCACTTTTCTGCCAGGCTGAGTACAGAGTTGAGTACAGGGTTCAATCTCTGTACTCGTCTTTTGAAATACGTGTGGTTTAGAAGCATCTCAGCCGTCCATCTCTCCGCCGGATCTTTAAGGAAACACTTTCTGAGAAAATCCTTCCCTTCCTCGGAAAAATCCGATGGAATTGCGGGCTCTTCTTCTCCGCCGATTCTGATCAACAACGGCCAAACACTCGCCCCCGCCTTGTGGTCCCACACCGGCTTCCCGGTCGCCATCTCCGCCACCGCGCATCCGAGAGCCCAAACGTCGCACGGCGATTCGTAAACGTTGTCGTTTACCGACTCCGGCGACATGTACAGAGGAGTTCCTCTTATCTCACACTCGTTGACTTTCGTCGCCATCTCTTTCGCGAGCCCGAAATCGGCGACCTTGGCGGCTCCGTTTTGGAAAACAAGGATGTTCTGAAGCTTAATATCGCAGTGGACGAATCCTTTCGAGTGAATGAATGAAAGCCCTTTTAGTATCGATTTCGTGTGGCGGCGAATTTCCAATTCCGACAAACGACCGCCCTGGCTCTTGACTCTGTCTGCCAAGCTTCCTCCCGAGGCGTACTCCATTAAAAGATTGTGGAACTCCTCGCCTTTTTCGACGCTCTGTTCTTCGCCGAAATATCGAATGATTTGGGGGCAAAGTCCAATCGTATCGAGCACTCGCTTCTCGTTCTTCAACGAAGATGAACAACAAGCTTCCGAGGATTTGACGGCCATTAGTGGAGGGAATTGAGAAGATGATTTTGTGGGTGTTGCTTTGCTGATTTTGGCGAAGCTTCCATGGCCGATTTGTTCTCCGCGAACCCACTCCATGAGTATTGAGAGAAAGAAGAAAGTTTGTTTTGCTTGGTTTGCTAGGTTCGAGGAAAAGCAGAGCGGCCCTGTGTCAAAAATATCTTTTATCTTTTAAGTTATTGGCACAAATAGTCCTTCATTTATTTAGTAGGTGACAATTTGATCTCTAATTTTTTTTCTTGACAAATTAATCCTCATCCTTTTAAAATAGGTGTAATTTTAATTTAATTGTCAAGATCTGTCTAAAAATTAACGGAAAAATACACTTTATCTATCATGTGACCATCTTTTTCACTAAAATGATTGACATGTCCACAAAGAAAATAAATTCACACCCACCATCATCTCTGCCAAACCACCACCACCATTACGGCCACCGTTACCAAAACCACAACAACCAGCATTAACCCAACATCGACCGTCCACCCTCTCCACCACTATCTTTTTCCGAGCACCACTATAACTCTTCTCGTCACCACCATCATTAGTCACCTATACTCATCAACACATGAATCTAACAAAGCTAACTAAAACAATTAACAAACTCATATCTACACTCACCAAACAAGCCCAATTTTAGAATTGAGGTCGACGCCCCTTGATTTCAAAGCCGAACAGCCCACAATTGATGCCTTTCTTGAAGAGATTCATCAATCTTTCAATCGAATCAACGACAACATCCAAAATTTTGACAAACTCGGATCAATCTCGCCTAACGAACTACCAAAATTGAGCCCACATCACGAACATCGACGAGCAGGGTCGATGAGGAGAAAGTCGACGCGAAGAAGATAACCCACGCAACAACGACGATGTTTGCACCAGCCATGGCAGCCATCGTAACCCATCCTTATCTACTAAATTGCTACTGGAAGTATCTTTATCGTTGTTTGTGTCTGAAGCCATGCAGCACCAAAATATGCTTAGCAACGATGGTGCTCGACGAGGAGAAGAAGCTCAAACTCATGACAGCGGCGATGGCACTCACATCTGTTTAGCGCTGTTTTCCCTCCATTCACGTGCTCAGCGCCGTTTGTCAGAGAATGGTGCATCATCCCAAAGTGAGAGCCCTCACCGGCGGCCCCGAGCTTCACCAGCCATCCCCATCTTCTCCGATACCATTGTCGACATCGTCTTTAGCCCCAATACGACCAAGGATGTGTTTTTACACATATACTCTAACTTAATGGGTCACGTGAACGCTCATGTGTCTTCTCTCGTTAATTTTTAAACGGATCTTAATGAAAAGAACCAAATTATACCTATTTTAAAAAATTATATATTGATTTGTCATAAAAAAAAAAAACTAAATTATCACTTACTAAATAGGTTAAACACCATTTGTGTGAATAATTTTTCTTTTTTTTTAATTCTCAATTAATAAACTTATTTCTTTGATTTTTATTAATTTTAAAATTATTAATATTCTTTTATATATATTTTTTGAATATAATGGTGTGAAAATTATGTGGCTATTTGTTTTTATTTTTAAAAATATTTTTCACGTTTTCCGAGGACAAACAATTAAAACGAATAGAAAAAATGTGTTTGGTGCAACAGTTTATCAAAATTAAAAATAAAAACGCATTCTTTTCCCATTTGCATCTTTTGATTCAACCCTCTCATGAGCCTCCGCCAGCGACCATCCCCACCGTCACGTCCGAGTCCGGCAGAGGCGGGAGACCCGGAGTCGATGCCGTATAAAATAATCCCGGTGTACAACCTGCTCGCGAACCACCCGTCGTTGCGGTACCCAGAGATTCGAGCCGCGGTGGTGGCTCTACGAGCCGTCGGGAACCTCTGTCGGCCGCTGTTCGCACAATGGCTCCCTCACATGGACCTCCTCGATTGGCTCGCCCTATTCTTTGGCTTCCAAAATGATAGCGTTCAGAACCAGAGGGAGCACCTCATCCTCCACCTCGCCAATGCCCAGATGCGCCTCACACCGCCGCCAGACAACATCAATACACTCGATGCCGACGTCCTCTGCCGCTTCCGCAAGAAGCTGTTGAAGAACTACACCGATTGGTACTACTATTTAGAGAAGAAGTCTAACACATTTGGTTAGAGAATTCAAACCATGTTATTCGAACCATTTTTTATTTACGTGAATTTTTTGTGAGAAAAAATACTGTAACGAACCATGAATCATTATTCGAATCAGGAAACGAATCCCTCTATCAAACATCCTCTTAGATCTCCAACGCGGCTGAAAATCTGAGAATATCTTTTTGCATATGATTGGGTGGCTTCTTGGCTTCACCTTCTCCTATAAACGTCTTCAGAACTATCTAATTATTTAATTAATCACCAAAATCAACACCACACTAATCGTTTATAAAGGCCGCCACTACTACTACTGGTTGCACCTGCACCTGTACTTGTGGGGCCAAGCCGCCGTGGATGGTGGTGGTAGTGGAGAGAGATAGAATTAGTCTTTGTGAGGGAAGGAAAAGGGGAAGGAGATGGAGATAGAGAATTAATGAGATGAAGATGGTGCGGAGATTTTGACAATACTTGACCTGCTGCTGCTAAAAAACCATTGGCATTTTTTTTTTGGTTTACCAGATGCAAAAAGCAAAGATCAGTCTCAAAATCGAGAGATTCTCAGATTTTCAGCTAAATACCCCCAAAGAATCGGAGGGTGGTGACTTTTCTTCGGGTAACATTAGTTTTTGTTCTCCGATTTATTATTTAAAATATTATTACGTATTTTTAAAATTTAAACTATCAAACATAATTTTAAAACACATTTATTTTATTGATTTGAGTTTAAAATTTAAGTTGAGATGTGATTTTATATGAAAATTTTTTTATTATAATAATAAAATTAAATGTGACTGTTTATAAAAATTTTTTACTCTAATAAAAATTCTAAACTCGAATAAGCATTTTAAAGCATTCTAAACTCGAATAAGCGAAACGAAACCTTAATGTGTTTTAATTTTTTTTTAACCGAAAACAATATAGAATAAAACTAGTAATCGTATATCGCACTGTATTCTTCCAATTTTATAAATTTAAAATATTTAAAATTATAACTTCGAAAAAAAGAACCGCATTTTATTGTGCACAACCAAATAAAATGATATTCCTCAAAATCTGAGACAATTTCTATACATCTTAGAATCATATTATTCTATCAATTTTTCTGGTAATATGTATTACTGGGTACCACACGCCCCCTGAATGCGTTTAGATTTGTTTCCTACCTAAGCATAGAACAACTAGATTTTCAGCAACATACTTCCTAACATAATTTTGAATCAATTTCTTATGTATTAGGCAGATTGATTTTACCAAGAATACTCTGCTCGGAGCTAAAGAAAAAAAAAGAAGAAGCAAATGTAAGCAATAGAACAACAAATTTTCTACATTTTAAATCAAAAAGGAAAAACAAACAAATGAGGAAAAAAGAAAAAAGAACAACTTTGGGCTTAGCACATATTTCCTCTCAGCTAGTGGAGATCTAGCAAGTAGCAAATGTGTAAAAGAAAAAAAAATGTAATGCACATAAAAAAAAAAAATCTATAAACACATTGTCTAATATCACATTGCAATGATAGCAACAATACATTACCTTACGTCCAACTTCCAATGGCAACAAAATGGTGCCCTCCCAGAACAAACTCAATCACTACCACTACTTTCAATAATTCCATATTCCAAACAAAGAGAAACGACACAAACTCAGATATATATAAATAGAAATATAATATAATATAATATAATCAAAAAAGAGAAAAGATGTCAAACGACATTAAAATCAGCGTCGGCAGCGACTGATTCTGGAGCAACCTCTGGTGTAAGGGTGAACTGGGCCTCTGGCTTTGAAGCAGTTGTGGGTGTAGTAAGATCTGCCGGAGCGAGGCGGGCAGGGGATTCTGTTAGCCGACAGAGCCCCGTACGATATGTAGTACGTCGTCGTACCTCTCCAGAACAGAGATCTCCGGTCGACGAAGTCGCCGTCGTCGCCGTCGTCCTCGTCGTCGGCGAGCTCGTCGTAGAGCGACATTGTCGTCGGCCACTCCAAGGCGTCGCTCATCAGCTTCAAGCTCGTGTCGTCGAGCTGAGTTAAAGAGGAACTTCCCAAGGTGACGAAGATTGTTAGGAAGAAACAGAAACAGAAAAGCTTCAGAGAAAAAGATGCCATTAGAAACGTCTAGAGAGGGAAACAAGAGGAAATGAGTAGTGAGAGTTTTGAGGTTTTGGTGTCTAAATCTATGGCAGATTTTGGGGGGGAAAGAGATCAGGAGAGGGAGAGAGGAGACAGAGG
>NW_010359912.1:155153-184672 GCF_000414095.1 Morus notabilis
GAAAGAGTGAGAAAAAAAATTAGACAATGATATGTATGATAGGGAAAAAAAGATAAGAATGAAAAAAGAGGAGACAAAGAAAAGAAAAAAGGGAGAAAAAAAGGGTAGAAAGTTAAAAAAATAAAATAAAAATAAGAAAAATACCAATTATCGATGGAACTCTACTTAAAAGCCCATTCTTAAGAAAATTGTTAGAAGAAAGTAAGCAAGAAGGAAAGAAAAAAAGGGACAAAATCCACCCAAAAAAGCCAAAGAGTTTTTTCCACTTTTGTTTTTATTTTTTTATCCTTTCTTTTTTCCTCTTTTTTTTATGACGATTTTTATAACCGTTGTCTTAAATTTTGAGCGCGTTTTTAACTCGTATAATAAATAGAAAGATATCATTTTAGACCCGTTCATTTCACCGATTTGAGTTTTACTACAATAAGAAGTTCTCAAAAACAGTTACATCTAACTTTTTTACTACATCAAAAAACTCTCACATAAATTCATATCTCAACTCAAATTAAAAACTCTAATCAGCGAACTAAACAGACCTTTTATATCTATAACCGGTTGAGGATGTACGATTTTGAGAATGTGATTATGTAATGCGACTCGGCCCCGTTCATTTCGCTGATTCGAGTTTAGAATTTGAGTTGAGATGTGATTTTATATGAGAGCTTTTTACTGTAGCAAAAAAGTTAGATGTGATTGTTTGTGAGAGCTTTTTACTGTAGAAAAACTCGAATTCTAAACTCGAATCAGCAAAGTGAACGGGTGATAAGAGAGTTGTTGAACGTAGTTTTTACGAGGATGGTCGTTTAGCGGATTGTTGCTAATTTCCCGTTATGCCTATTTCTTTGGACGTGGGACAACAAATGTCATGGCTCATAGATAATGCCCTGTCGGCCACTGAGAGTAAGTTGTTGCCTAAGTTATCAACATAAATGTCTATTTAGAGCCCTTTTAAGTCTAAAAATGTTTACTATTTAATTTATTTACAAAACTATCAAGTACTATACATACAAAGACATTTATATCTCTAGACAATTGTTAAATTTGATGTTACGTCCGATGTTTCAGATAATGTTAGAACATTGTTTGGAAGATGACTTAATTAATTAAGATCCGGATTTCTTATTATTCAAATTGTTAGAGTAGAATAAAGTGCAGAAATCAAAAGAACACATAATATGGTATTGCAGTTCGGTGCGCACACATACTCTGCGGGGCCACGCCCAGACAATAAACAGTTTCACTATACTTCAAGAATTACAACACTGACGGACTTATTCACTCAAAGACTCCCTCCTAGACTATGACGCCGCTGTGATGAAATCGCACAATGACTCTGTTTAGCGTGCACCACACGTCTTCTAAATTGCACGGTGAACTCCCTTTGACCGACAAAGCTTCCTCCCGAAAGCAACAAATTCCTCTCCCGAAGGACGATCTCAATAATGCACAAGGCTCATAAAAAACTCACAGACTCTTTTCTAAAAATATTCTATAAAACTTCTCTACCATTATCAGCTGCAATGAAACCTTAAATAAAGCTTCCTCCATATTCTCTCCATGTTAAGCATTTTTTTAAATTCAAACTAAAAACTAAATCTCCTTTTGAATCCGGATTATACACCCCTTATCCAAATCCGATTCAAATATTATATATACCAACATCTTTATCTTCACGTTGACTTCATCATCATCTTTTTGGCATTTATATACTCTTAGCCATCTCCACGCCAATGCCCATCAAAATCATTCACACACAAATATATATATATATATATATCCAAAGATGATGCTTTTGAAGTGTATCTGGTAGTTACCAAATTGAAACAAATCAATGCATATTCGGATTATACATCTACTTTTCAAATCCGAATTACTCCTTTAAAATAACAACTTAATCTCCACATTATCTCTTTATAGAATCCCATTTAAATTCAAATAACCAATGTCTTATCTTCCTTTGACTAGGGTATTATCTCTTTATCTTTTCAAATCTCAACCAATATCTTATCTTCCTTTGACCAAGCCTTTATCCTTATCTCTTCAAAACTCAACGCAACAAAATCTGCAACTTTAACTTCAAATCTGATTCTGAATCTTCTTCTGCAATACGAAATCTTCTTGAACCTATTTTTTAAATTTTTACATGATTGCCAATAAATTACTAACTAATAAAAATATCTAACAACAATGAAAAAGGAAACAAATTAATGAAACATCAAAATAAATATAGGATAATCAGATTTTGAATACAAAAATGATGTCTTCACCCGTCTCCATCTCACCAAAATAGGGAGTACCTAACCTGTTAATTAATTGTCATTATGAAAAGTAAATATCAAAGTAAAATACGGAAGAAACTCAAAAATGTAAAAATGAATACGCATTGTCATTAGCTCAGTGATTATATTATTATGAAACAGAGCTTGTAGTACATAAGAAATATGAAAGACGTACTCAATAATAAGCATTTTTATTATTTTAATATAGCTATTGTTGACGGTGATTTCTCATCAACAAAAACCGGCCGGGATACCTCTTGGTTTCCCTTTAGATTACCGGCCTATGTGTTGAATGTGTGTGAAAGTTTATTGTTTTGGGATGTGCATAAATAAAGAAGACACGAAATTTTATAGTGGTTCACTTGTAAAATTAGAGCTACATCCACTATGGTTGTATATTTCTTTTTGAGGAGATTATAATTTACATCAATTGCTATCTCTCACTCTATTTTTTCTCTTTTTGTATCTGAACCCTTTCCTCGTAGGGGGTCTCCCTCTTTTTATACTGGGCTTCCTTCGCTAGGTGGGTTTTCCTCGTAGGCAGAGGCACTCAAGTGCTTCCCCTTTCTAGGCCCAGACGTAGCCCATTAATCAGCACTGTTCACTCAGCCAATTAGTCTTCTATTACGGCTCTGTGCGTCCCTGTAACACTATCCTGTCCCCTGTGGGGCGGTTTAAGAGCTCACAATTAATGCCTGCTGACGTCCCCCACCTCTGTACGTAACTTGCCACGTCCTTCAGAGAACGTTCCCCTCGTCGTCAGCGACGCTTAGCCCAAACGTCCTTCTTGGTGATTGATTCTGCGGTTGAGGGATTTTTGTGCCTCAAGCTTGATGGCACGATCTGTCGACGTCAGGAAGAGTCGTCGCCCTACGTTGGACTTCGCGCTTGGGCTCTTTAGAGCTGTAGACGTCGAGGGTTGTTGTTTGGTGGGGAGTAGTTAGGGCCACGTGTCGCTTCATCGTTTGCCCATGTGTCCGTCACATTTTCCCACACAACAGCCACCCCCAAGTCGAGGGCTCCTTTTAGGCGGCCTCGAGCTTTGGTTCGGTCATCTTTTTATTTCGTCTATATATACCTTCCTTTTTTCTTTATAAAGATAACAGATTTTATTCATACCTTGCTTTGCAATTGTCGCCTTAGAAAATTCCTTAGAATTTTGCTAAGTGTCCGTCTTTTATCCTTGGAGAATTTGACGCTGATTTCACCCCTTAGGGTCGTCGCCTTAGAAAATTCCTTAGAATTTTGCTAAGTGTCCGTCTTTTCTCCTTGGAGAATTTGACGCTGATTTCACCCCTTGGGGTCGTCGCCTTAGAAAATTCCTTAGAATTTTACTAAGTGTCCGTCTTTTCTCCTTGGAGAATTTGACGCTGATTTCACCCATTGGGGTCGTCATGCCATGTTTTTAGTGATTGGTGGACCTCTGTCCCCCCATGTTTGTTTGATATAACCTTAGTTTTTTAAGCAGACATGTTATTAAGGGGTGAATTATTTTCTTTCTGCAAACATATCAATTTATTTAATTCGTAAAGAATGTACAATTGGGATGCGTAAGAATTACATACACTATTGGAAGTACAGCCTTAGCTGTTCCGCATTCCATGGGTGTTGAATTCTCTTGCCGTCGAGGCTTTCCAAAATGTAGGTGCCAAGACGTAGTACTTCCCTTATGCAGTAAGGCCCTTCCCAAGTTAGGCCCAGTGGACCAGTATTTTTGGGTTTTGTACTCTGCGTTACCCTTTTTAATACTAGGTTCCCTGGGATGAACCTTCTTTGCCGAACTTTCTTGTTGTAATATCGCGTTGCTCTTTGCTGATAGGCGGCGATGCGCAGTTGGGAGTCGAGCCTTTTTTCTTCCAATAAGTCGAGTTCCCCGTTCATGCCTTCCGTGTTGTCGTCGTCGTTATGGACGACGGTTCTTAGAGTCGGCATTTCGATTTCTATGGGGAGCACTGCCTCGACGCCATACGCCATGGAGAATGGCGTTTCACCTGTAGTAGTTCGGCTCGTCGTTCTGTATGCCCATAAGACCTTGGGAGTTCCTCAGCTTATTTCCTTTTTAGATCGTCGAGTCTCTTTTTGAGGGTGTACTTTAATATTTTATTGACCGCCTCGACTTGTCCGTTGGATTGTGGATGGATTGGTGTCGAGAAGTCTTTCCAAATGCCCAGGCTGTCGTAAAATCTGCGTGTTGAGGCATTGTCGAACTGCTTTCCGTTGTCGGATACTATTGAGTGGGGAACCCCAAACCTGCACACGATGTTGTCCCACAAGAATTTGGTGCAGGCCGCTTCCGTGATTGTAATTAAAGCCTTTGCCTCCGCCCACTTCGTGTAGTAGTCTACCGCGACGATTGCAAATTTAAAGCCTCTGGGTACAAGATGTAATGGCCCGATCAGGTCAACCTTTGGCGAAGGGCCAGGGACTGAGAATGGAAGTTAAATTTTCTGGGGGTGCTCTAGGAATTGTGGCATACCTTTGGCATTTATCGCAACGTCGGGCGTATTGAAAAGCGTCCTTTTTTAGCGTGGGCTAGTAGTATCCTCGCCATAAGAACTTTAGAGCCAAAGACTGCCCCCAGTGTGGTTACCGCAGACCCCTTCATGGATTTCTTGGAGGACCTTCTGGGCCTCGGCGTTATCCAGGCACCGCTGTAGAGGTGTTGAGTAGCCTCGTCGGTAGAGCAAGCTGTTGTACAACAAGTACCTAACAGCTCTGTACCTGATTCGTCTGGCTTCGTCTTTATTGTTTGGTAGTTGTGCGTCCATTAGGTATTGGATGAGGGGCATCATCCAATTTTCACCTGTTTGGACAATTAATGCTTTAGCTTTTTCTTTAATAGTCGGCCGCTCCAATTCTTCGATGGGGACGACCCCCAGTGCGTCGGAATCTCTTGAAGATGCTAGCTTTGCCAGAGCGTCGGCGTTTACGTTTTCGGTTCGTGGTATCTGAAGTATCTCGTAGTTCTTGAACTTAGCGAGTTCTTCCTTTACCTACGCTCCCATCTTTTCACCGCGCGCTTGGTATTCTTCTTTTACTTGCCCGATGACCAGTTGAGAATCGCTGAAGACGCTAAGCCTTTCGATTTTCAGGTGGCTGGCTAATCACAATCCTGCGATTAGCGCTTCATATTCTGCCTCATTGTTCGACGCCTTGAATTTAAATCGAACCGCCGAGGTAATCTTGTGGCCTTCTGGGCTGATTAACAAGACGCCAGCTCCTGACCCACTTTCGCTCGACGTTCCATCCACGTAGAGCTTTCATCCTGTAGTCTCGACTCCTTCAGGAGTGGTGGGAGCTGGTCTATGGGAGAATTCGGCTAGAAAATTGGCCAAAGCTTGGCCCTTGATCGCAGTTCTTAGCACATATTTTATGTCGAACTGGCTCAGTTCTATCGACCATTTGAGGAGTCGACCGGAAGTTTCAGGCTTTTGCAGAGCCTGTCTCAACAGGTGGTTTGTAAGAACCCGTATGGTGTGAGATTGGAAATAGTGCCGAAGCTTTCTCGAAGCTACCATCAGGGCGAGGGCTAAGCGCTCCATTTTGCTGTATCTTGATTCGGCGTCGAGGAGCCTCTTACTCACATAGTAGATTGGCAATTGCACCCTTCTTCCTCCCTTATCAGTACAGAACTTACGGCGTGTTGGGACACGGAGAGATATAGGCTAAGCTCTTCGTCGAGGTTTAGTTTTGACAGAATTGGAGGTCTGCCCAAATGTTCCTTCAATCCCCGGAAGGCCTCTTCACACTACGGTGTACACTCAAAACGCTTGCTTCCTTTCAAAGCGTCGAAGAAGGGGATGCATTTGTCTGTTGCCTTTGATATAAACCTGTTTAGGGCGGCAACACATCCTGTTAACCTTTGCACCTCCTTTGGCTTGGTCGGGGATCGCATGTCCTGCAGGGCTTTAATTTTCTCCGGGTTAGCTTCTATCCCTCGGTTGCTGACCATAAAGCTGAGGAATTTCCCCGACCCAACTCCAAAGGCACATTTCTGGGGATTTAGTTTCATGTGGTATTTTCTTAATACACCAAACATCTCACCCAGATGGTCGACGTGCTGGCTGGCCCTGGCGCTTTTCACAAGCATGTCGTCGACGTATACCTCCATAGTTTTGCCGAGCTGTTGAGCGAACATTTTATGCACAAGCCGTTGGTAGGTAGCCCCTGCATTTTTCAGGCCGAATGGCATCAACTTGTAGTAGTAGAGGCCCTTGTTGGTTATGAAGGACGTGTGCTACTCGTCGGCTAGATGCATGAGGATTTGGTTGTATCCGGAGTAGGCATCCATAAAACTCAGCATCTCATGTCCTGCCGTGGCGTCGACCATTTGGTCTATCCGTGGGAGTGGAAAGCCATCCTTTGGGCATGCTTTGTTGAGATCGCTGAAGTCGACACATGTTCTCCAGTCCCCATTGGGCTTAACTACCAGAACTGGGTTCGAGACCCAACGTGGGTAATAGGCCTCCCTGATGAACCCATTGTTGATTAGTTTGTCGACCTCTTCTTTTAGCGCTTCATACCTCTCGGGGTTCATCGGTCGACGCTTCTGGCGCTTAGGAGGATATGAGGGGTCGACGTTCAGGGAGTGACATATAACGTTGGCATCGATCCCTTCCATGTCGGCATGATTTCAGGCGAAGACATCCAAGTTTTTCCTGAGGAAGTTCTCGATCTCAACTTTAAGTGATAGGGCTAAATCTGAGCCTATTTTCAGCACTTTGGTGCACTCGTCTTCATCAACTTGGATTTCCACCAATTGCTCGATGGGTTGAGACCATGTGACCTCTTCTTGAACCCTGGGGTCTATGTCCTCGACGGGGTTCTGATAAACCATCCTAGCCTCTTGTCTCCCCGGCTGGTCATATCCGCGCAGGGCATCGGAGTATGCAACCCTAGCTTCGTATCGGTTGCTCTTTATTTCACCTATGCCATTTGAGGTAGGGAACTTAAACTTTTAGTGGTAGATGGAAGTTATGGCCCTTAGTGCCTGAAGGGTCGGTCTTCCAATCACGGCGTTATACTGGGAGCCTCCTTTTATTACCACAATGTTAGCCATTGTAGTAGCTTGTCGGGGTTTTTCTCCGGCGGTTATAGGCAACCGGATGGTCCCATGGGGGATGACGGAGTCCCCGGTGAAACCATATAGTGGCCTGGAGGTCTTTTCCAACTGCTCTTTTAGATCCCCATTTTCTCCAAGTAGTCAGAGTATAGGAGGTCCACCGAGCTCCCATTGTCTAACAGGATTCGGCACATAGTGTGGTTCCCTATCATGGCTTCCACCACCAATGCGTCGTTGTGAGGGAAGTGAACTCCGCTGGCGTCGTCCTCGTTAAAGGCCACGTCGGTGTGGTTGTACCTTGGGGTTTTTGTAGCAGAGACGCTCCAGAATCGCTCCTGGTAAAGCCCCCTGGCCTCATGGGCGTAGTCCTTCTGAGACCTCCTTGAGTCTCCTCCTATGTAGGGGCTGCCGAGGACAGTTCGTATGATGCCGACGGGTTCACGATCCTCTGGGCGCTAGTTCTCCTCTCAGCGTCGACCATCATTTTGCCCACCGTGGCTGTCGTTTCGAGGTCTTCATTCGGCCCTAAACTCTTGTAACCTTCCCTCTCGGATTACTCTCTCGATTTCATCCTTGAGGTCGGCGCAATCGTTGGTGTGGTGGCCGACATCACCGTGGAACCTACAAAATTTCTCTTGGTTCCTCCGGCTGGGATCCATTTTCATCGGTTCTGGTCGGCGCAACAGGTTTACTCGGTCGACCTGGTTAAAAACCTCTTCGACTCCTACCGTTAGTTCGTGGTAAGAATCGTACCTTTGAAACAGTCGAGGCTTACGGCTCTCCTCTTACCTTGACTTCTTGGCTTCTGGAGCGCTCGTCGTTGTAGCTGGCTGCTTGTCTCTGCTTCCTCCACCTCGACGCTTCTTCCCGTCCTGTTTCACAGGCGTCGACCCTTGTTCGGGCCCTTTATTCTTGTTAGACCTGTGTTCGGGGTCATTTGTGTCTGCCTCTTCGGCGTTGATGTACCCATGTGCTTACGCCAGAAATTCCCTGTAGCTGGACGGGGGTTTCCGGTTCAGCTCTCTTTTGAAGGGAGTAATTTTCTTCATGTTAGATAAGGCCCCCATCAAGGCTTCTCTGTCCGTTATATCCGTCATGGCGGCGACCGCTTCCCCATATCTCGCGAGCCATTCCCTTAATGACTCGTTCGACTTTTGGTATATCGTCGTCAGATTCTGCTTCGGGGGGACGTACTTTTTAACCCCTATGAATTGGAGAGAAAATGCTTCCTTCAACTCATCCCAGCTCGAGATAGAGTTTGGCCTCAGCGTCTGGAACTATCTTCGGGCAGAGTCCGTCAAATGGTTCCGAAAGGCTCGGCACATGATCTACTCAGCGTACCCGTGCAAGAGCATGTGCCATGTGTACATCTCTATATGGTCGTCGGGATCCCCTCGACCATTATATGGTGGGATCGACGGCGACCTATATTTATCGGGGAGAGGGGGCGCCATTATCTCTTTGGTAAATGGATGGTCATGTGTGTGGCTGGGCATGATGTCGACGTTTACCACCTCAGCCACTCGCCCCATGTTCTTTTTTAGCCCTGCCACGTCCCCCGTCAATTTTTGCTCCAGGCTGGCCATACGTTCCATGATGGCGCGTGCTTCTTCTGTTGAAATGGCCGAGCCAGCTACTCTCGACGCCTCTGCCCTCTGAGCGTTGGGTCCGCCCCTGGCCTGGCCGCCCGCCTGTACTGATCCCAAGTCTCCTAGCAGGTTTCCTCCTGGATTCTAGGGTAACACCTCAGGATTTTCTGGACCCCTTGGTACCCGGTCCTCGGGAGCTCGGAGTCCGGCGGCCCTTAAACGGCTGCCAAAGGATTGGGAAGGCCGAGGCCTAGGAGGGCCCCGGTGATTCTCGCTGTCCCCGGTTCCCTCTTGGATATGTGGGTAGTCACCGGGGTTCGGGTTTTCATCCATGGCAGGTCCCTGCGGCCTCGGGGCGTCTTCTAATGGCGGCATAGAGTTTCTACCGTCTAAGCGCTCAACCACGGTCATCAGCCCACGTACCAGCTCAGTTAGAGTGGTCAGTTAGGCCTGCATTTACACAGGATCCGGCCGTGGCGCGTCTAGGGGTGGGACTTCGTCTCCGACCGGGCGTAGATCTCCTTCCATCCCGCTATTCCCTGGATGGATGGCGGTTTCGTCCGTCTCTCTTAGAGGCGCGCTTGCTAACTATGTTGTTTGGGGTCGAACGCTTTCGGTCCCCAGCGGAGTCGCCAATTGTTGACGGTGATTTCTCGTCAACAAAAACCGGCCGGGGTACCTCTTGGTTTCCCTTTGGATTACCGGCCTATGTGTTGAATGTGTGTGAAAGTTTATTGTTTTGGGATGTGCATAAATAAAGAAGACACGAAATTTTATAGTGGTTCACTCTGTAAAATTAGAGCTACATCCACTATGGTTGTATATTTCTTTTTGAGGAGATTACAATTTACATCAATTGCTATCTCTCACTCTATTTTTTCTCTTTTTGTATCTGAACCCTTTCCTCGTAGGGGGCCTCCCTCTTTTTATACTGGGCTTCCTTCATTGGGTGGGTTTCCCTCGTAGGCAGAGGCACTCAAGTGCTTCCCCTTTCTAGGCCCAGACGTAGCCCACTAATCAGCACTGTTCACTCAGCCAATTAGTCTTCTATTACGGCTCTGTGCGTCCCTGTAACACTATCCTGTCCCCTGTGGGGCGGTTTAAGAGCTCACAATTAATGCCTGCTGACGTCCCCCACCTCTGTACGCAACTTGCCATGTCCTTCAGAGAACGTTTCCCTCGTCGTCAGTGACGCTTAGCCCAAACGTCCTTCTTCGTGATTGAATCTGCGGTCGAGGGATCTTTGTGCCTCAAGCTTGACGGCACGATCTGTCGACGTCAGGAAGAGTCGTCGCCCTACGTTGGACTTCGCGCTTGGGCTCTTTAGAGCTGTAGACGTCGAGGGTTGTTGTTTGGTGGGGAGTAGTTAGGGCCACGTGTCGCTTCAACGTTTGCCCAGGTGTCCGTCACATTTTCCTACACATCAGCTATCATTATCAAACAGAGTGAATATAAAAATTTTAAATGAATCTCAAACTAAAAATGTATGAAATATGAACTAATAAAGAAAGCTAACAAACACAATAAATGCACAAATGAATATGCATTTTGATTATGATAATTACTATGTCATCAGTGTACTAAAACAACGACATGTTAAACATGCGAGGTGCAAGTGATTGGTAATTGAAAAAAAATTACCGGATAGACTGAGAAATTTAAAATAACATGACCTTATGTTAAGGAGTCTTAGAGTTAATAAGCTTACTGAAGAGCTTATACAACAAGTTATCTTGCTGAGTAAGTTTTGCTAATTAGTTAGTTTACTATCTTGTTAAGTAAGCTTTCTGTTGTAACTTATATATAAACAAGTTACTGTAGCAATATGAAATAATATACAAAATTCTCCCAAACTTCTTTCTGAGTACGTTTCTTTATATGGTGTCAGAGTAATCTTGATAGCGATGGAGTTCTTTCCAGGTGACTGCCATGGGAGACGCTTCTACAGCTGTGCCAACAAACTCTTCTTCTTCTTATTTCTCTTGTTCTACTCCAATTACTTTTTCACATCCAATTTCCTCAAAATTGGATAATAACAATTTTCTTGTTTGGCAGCGACAAGTTCTTGCTACTGTTCGAGGTTATCGTCTTCAAGAATTTCTTTCAAATTCTGTGAGATTTCCTCCGAGGTTTCTTTCTCCAGAGGATGAACTTCTTCACGTGGTCAATCCTGAATTTCTTGAATGGAAACAGCAAGATCAACTGCTTGTGTCTTGGATGTTGGCTTCTATGACAGATTCAATTCTTGCTCGAATGGTTAACTGTGAACTGCAGCTCAGGTCTAGCACACAAATGAGGTATATTTTACTTTGCAGATTTGAGCTAACAAATCTCAGTTCAAGACTCAATTGCAAAATGTTCAAAAAGATTCTTTAACTCTTAATGAATATTTGCTTCGCATTAGATATTTTATTGATATGCTTGCTTTAGTTGGACATGCAATTCCTACTAAGGATCATATTGATGCAATCTTTATTGGTTTACCTCCTGAGTATGACATTTTAGAGATTAGTGTGAATTCTGGATTTGGTGAATATTCTGTTGAGGAGGTTGAATCCCTAATTTTGGCTCAAGAAGTTCAAATTGAGAAGGTTGTTAAGCTAAGTGATGGCTCTAACCCTGCTAGTGGGCCTACATATGCTAATTTAGCCATGGCTGGTGGTAAGCCCTATTTTCACTCGAGATTGGGGGTTCCAATTTTGGTCATTTTCCTCATGCTTCTTCACAGAATGGAAGTCCTTCTCTCCATTTCCTGGTCATTCTTCTGGAGGATTTTCTTCTAGACAGAGTTACTTTTCTGGAAGTTCTAACACTAGCAGCAGAGGGAGGTTTAATGGTTGTGGTCGTGGAAATTCTTGGAACAATAACAAGGTCCAGTGCCAGCTATGTGGAAAACTAGGCCATATGGTGATGCAGTGTTATTATCATTTTGACAGATCTTTCACTGGTCCCTCTCAGTTCCACCATCAACTTCAGGGAAAACTTGCTCAGTGTCAGGGTCCACCTTTTCCTAGTACAACAATTGACTCAGCTCAGATGGGAGCTATGCTTGCTACTCCTAAGGCTATAACTGATTCAGCCTGGTTTCCATATGCATCTTCTGATGTGGAGTGGTATCCTGACTCTGGTGCTACAAATCACTTGACCACAGATCCTTCGAATCTCATGTCAAGTTTTGAATTCTATGGTTCTGATCAGGTGCACAAGGGCAATGGTAAGGGGCTGTCTATTAAACGTATTGGCTCTTTTGTTTTTCCTAGTCCTTTTGTTTCTTCCAAAACTCTAGCTCTCAAACACTTACTACTTGTTCTTGAAATTCGTAAAAATCTCTTAAGTGTTTCAAAATTTGCAGCTGATAATCAAGTTTTCTTTGAATTTCACCCTACTTCTTATTTTGTCAAGGATTCAACTTCAAAGGAGGTGCTGCTAAAGGGTTGTCTTAAAGATGGTCTCTATGTTTTTGACAACTCCCAGCTCAATCTCAAGTCGTTGGATTCAATTCCCAACATGTTTTTTCTTCTTGTTCTTCTGTTTCCAGCAACTTTAAATCTTATATTCATGTTATGCATGCTTATACTAGCACTGTTGTTAGGCCTTCTCATTTTGAGCTTTGGCATAACAGGTTAGGTCATCCAGCAGATAATATTGTACAACATGTACTGACAACTTGTAATCTTTCTGCCATCAATAAAACTTCCTTTGTTATCTGTAAGTCTTACTGTCTTGGTAAAATTCATACACTGCCTTTTCCAATTTCTCAAACAACTTATACTAAACCGTTGCAACTTGTTCACTCTGATTTATGGGTCCCTCACCTACTTTGTCTTCTAGTGGATATAGTTACTATATTCATTTTGTTGATGCCTATTCTCATTTTACTTGGATATATTTGCTTCGCACTAAATCTGAAGCATTACAAGCTTTTATCAATTTCAAAACATTGGTTGAAAAACAGCTTGAATTACCTATCAAAAGTGTTCAAACTGACCGGGGTGGGGAATATCGAGTTTTTACAGACTTTCTTGTCCAAAATGGTATAGAACATAGACACCCTTGCCCCCATACACATGAACAAAATAGTGTTGCTGAGCGTAAACACAGACACATAGTAGAAATTGGTCTAACTCTTCTTGCTCAAGCTTTCATGCCCTTTAAATATTGGGATGAAGCTTTTCGCACCTCTGTCTTTCTCATAAACAGACTTCCAACACCAACACTACACAATAAAACACCTTTAGAAGTGTTTTTTCACACCAAACCTACCTATTCACAACTTAAAATTTTTGGTTGTGCTTGTTATCCAAACACTAGACCCTACAACAGACACAAATTGCAATTTAGGTCTGCCCCATGTACTTTCCTTGGGTATAGCGTCAAACATAAAGGATATAAATGTTTAGATCCATCTGGCCGAATTTATATTTCGAGGGATATCATATTTGATGAGTTTTCTTTTCCTTTTGCCAATCATAATAAAGTTGTTGCCTCTACTTCTATTGAGCATAGCTCTTCTTCTCTATCTACAACTCTTAGTGTGATTCCTTCTCTGTCATCTCTTCCATCTCCTTCTTCTCTCTCATCTCCTGTCGTTCCTTCTTCTTCTTCTCTTCAGTCTGTTCCAGCACTAGTCTCTTATGTTGTTCCCTCAGCTAGTGAACCAATTACTGTCTCAACCAGTGAACCAATTACTATCACAACACCTTCCTCTCTTGTCTCAACTCCAAATCCTAATCTGTGTGCTGCAACCTCTCGACAATCTACATCACTGCCTTCTCACTCCATGGTAACATGCTTTAAGCGAGGGATTTTCAAACCTAAAGTGTACATGGCCACACGAGAGCCTAGTACAGTTGAAGAGGCTCTTACATTAGAAAATTGGAAACAAGCCATGATAGATAAATTCCTTGCTCTTCAAAGGAATAACACCTAGAGTCTTGTTGCATTACCCCTGGGAGAAAGGCAATTGGTTGTAAGTGGGTTTTTCGAGTAAAAGAGAATCCAAATGGGAGCATAAACAAGTATTAAGGCACAACTTGTTGCAAAGGGGTTCCACCAAGTTGCAAATTTTGATTTTACTGAAACTTTCAGTCCAGTAGTTAAACCAATCATTATTCGAGTTATACTCACTTTGGCATTGAGTAAACATTGGTCTATGAGGCAACTTGATGTGAATAATGTTTTTTTAAATGGAGATTTACAATAGGAGGTTTTCATGGAACAACATGCAGGATTTATTGATCAACAGAATTCAAGTTTGGTGTGTAAGCTACATAAGTCCCTTTATGGTTTAAAATAAGCTCCTCAAGCCTGGTTTGATAAACTTCACCATGCATTGCTCAAGCTTGGTTTTCACTCAGCCAAGTGTGATAGCTCACTTTTCATTCAGATCACCCTACAGTGGTCACTATACATCATTGTTTATGTGGATAATATATTGATCACAGGGACTAATGACTTAACTATCTAACAGGTGTCAAATCAACTTAATACTGCTTTTGCTATCAAAGATATGGGAGAAATTGATTACTATCTGTGAATACAAGCTACCAAAACTACTCAAGGTATTCATTTGTCTTAGAAAAGTATGTAACAGATTTGCTGTGTAAAACAAAAATGCAATATGCCAAAAGTGTCTCTGCACCTATGACAACAGGACAAAAGTTAACTTCTTTTGGTAGTGATCCAATAAGTAATGTTCAGTTGTACAGAAGTGTGGTAGGTGCTCTGCAGTATGTGACAATTACAAGACCAAAAATCTCGTTTAGTGTCAACAAAGTTTGCTAGTTTATGCAGACACCATTGGAAGTACATTAGAAAGCAGTAAAGAGGATTTTGAGATATCTTGCTGGCACAACTAACTATGGTCTTCATTTGAGACAATGTCCTACAGCAAGCTTAGACTTGGTTGGTTTATGTGATGCTGATTGGGCGTTAGATGTTGATGACAGAAGGTCTACCTCAGGCTTTTGTATTTTCCTTGGTCCAAATCTGGTGTCATGGCAATCAAAGAAGCAGCACACAGTGTCTCATTCATCTACAGAAGCATAGTATCGCAGTCTAGCTAGTGTAGTGGCAGAAATATCCTGGATGCAATCTCTCTTGAGTGAGCTAAATTCTTCTGCATCAAAGACAGCTGTAATTTGGTGTGACAATCTTATTACAGTTCATTTAGCAGTAAATCATGTCTTACATGCAAGAACCAAGCATATAGAATTGGACTTGTACTTTGTTCAAGAAAAATTCATGAGAAAACAAGTTGATGTTCGTCATGCGCCTGTAGTTGATCAATTAGCTGACATCTTCACTAAAGCCATCTCTAGCTCAGCTTTTAGTCATATACAGAGCAAACTCAAAGTAGAAAATCTTACTACTTTAAGTTTGAGGGGGGCTGTTAAGGAGTCTTAGAGTTAATAAGCTTAGTGAAGAGCTTATACAGCAAGTTATCTTGCTGAGTAAGCTTTGCTAATTTGTTAGTTTACTATCCTGTTAAGTAAGCTTTCTGTTGTAACTTATATATAAACAAGTTACTGTAGCAATATGAAATAATATACAGAATTCTCCCAAACTTCTTTCTGAATACGTTTCTTTGTACCTTATAACAGAGTGAATAAAATAAAAAAGATCACTATGAGATTGATCATCTAAATGTCTAACCCTTCATTATGATAATGTCATGTTATTTACGATCTTCAATGTCAAAAATGTGATAATTCCTAATGCAAACCATTAAGGACGTGTTAATCCCTATGAAGAAACACAGAAGACAAGGGGCAATATATATACATATAGAAAACGTGTTATAAATTTGCACGGCAAATCCAACAAAACAAAAACATAATGATCATTTCGCAAAAAAAAAAAAAAAAAAAAAAAAAAAAAAAAATTTAAAAAAATTTCAAAACCAGAAGGGTATAAATGTTTCAAACAACACATGATAAAACATAATAATCATGCAAAAACCAATGAAGATAACAGACGATAAAAATAATGTTCACAGAAAATAAAAACAAATGAACTGCAAACCTAATAATTCTCTAAACCAAAAGAACACGAACCGAAAAAGGACTTTGATGAAGAACAAAATGAAAACGATGAGGGATGAAAGAGGGGGAAAAAAAAGGAAAGAAAACATACGGAAAACAACAAAATAACCCATGCAAAACCATCGATGCATATGCTCCATTACAAAAGGGAGAGGGAAAATCTGCTAATTTAAAGCACCATATCAATACCAAATTAAATAGTTGATTACAAAATAATAATAGAGGCTGAAAAGAAAAGTCAACATATAATATATTATCAGAAAAATCAGCCCACAAAATATAAAAACTCACCGTATAGAGAACACACTCAAAATAAACTATAAGAGTACATCCAGTATTATATATGCTTTATTAAGTACAAGTAGATATTTTTATAATATTATATAATAATAAACATTTTTAAATTAAAGGCTTACATAGTAGGAATTTTATATGTTTACTTCTTGTTGCTTAGGTGTGAGGCTCCTTTGAGGTAGGTCGTCTTCGGCCTTCTATTGAAGTTATTATTCCTTAAAAAAAAAAAAAAAAAAAATTAGTGAACACGTGTATTTAGTATAGTTTGTTGAATTTTTTTGGATGAATCCTTGTAAATTTTTTTAGGGCTTTTTTTTTCTTGTCTTAATAATGTTTTATACAATTTAAAAAATATTATGTAATTAATAAATAATAGAAAATGAATTCTTAAAAAAATAGAAAATAAATTATTTAGTCATTTTCATTACAAAAATAACTTTCTAAATTTTCTAAATACAAACTTATACAAACTTCCAAAATTTTACTTTATCTAGTAATTCCATAAAATTTAATTAATAAATAAATTTGTATTTGCCCTTAATGCGCCACTACAAGAAAATATGGTTTCAGCCACATAAGGTTGAAATAGTAAGTGGGTATAGATCATATTTCTGAGATCTATCTAGTTCTAAATATATCTTTAACTGCCATTTGAAAAATTAGATTTGAACTGAAAATAGTTGTTAGATTCTACTTCAAATAACCGTCAAAATGAAAACCTTGCCCCGTTCACTTCGCTGATTCGAGTTTAGAATTTGAGTTTTGCTACAGTAAAAAGCTCTCAGAAACAGTCACATCTAACTTTTTTGCTACAGTAAAAAGCTCTCACACAAAATCACATCTCAACTCAAACTACAAAAAATATCAACATTAGTAGCTAATCAAAAACACTATTAGTCACTAGTAATAGCGTTTTGTAAAACGTTAAGACATCAGACGTTATTAAAAATCCTAAGAAAATATAACGTTCTAAGAGAGTTATTGAAAACGCTATAGAATTGAAGTATTATAGCATTTAAGACAAGTTATTTTCAACCTCTTACAACTATTTAACATGACTATAATACAAATTAATAGCTTTTTTTCCTTGTCATGTTCATACTCTTGTAGCTTTTTAAAATTATTATTGATATCCTTTTGAATTCATTCAAATAGATAGTAATTCCGAGTAACATCTTATATCTAAATAGAAACATTCAAATTAAAACATAAAAACATTCAACTTATCAATTGTTCTCAGTATCTACCAAGTTGGCAATAAAATTATATCTACAAAATAATTCATACAATGTCCAAAACCTTAACATTCAAAACAAGTAAAGAAAACAGAGGAATCACTGGAGATATCAAAGTATCCAAAACTTCTAAGTGAAATGGTGAAGTAAATCCTTCCATCTTGATAAAATGCTTCAACAAAAAAGTCATCTCCACCGTTTAACCTATAAGAAAGTGATCCACTATCAAAACAATAATCAAACTCAACTAAAACTTCCACCATTTAACCTATAAATAAAGCAAGGGCTAGTTACATAAGAAAATTACTCTAATCCCTTTTCTTTATTGGTTCAAGGAAGTAAACGTTTCCATATATTATGAAAACTTGCCAAGCATGTCGAGAATCTTAGAGCCATAAATCGATCCCATGTTCAAATACAATAGGATATCACTTCACAGCATTCTCTAACACAATTAAAAGAGAGAGAGAGAGAGAGAAGAAACAATTAAACAAGCATGAAAAACAAGAAGCATTTAACTAGTTCTATTTCATGAAGACATACTACTAGCCATTCACAAGTTAAAACTGCAAAGAATTTCATTAATCAAAGCAAGAAATTCATTATCACAACAAAGGATTTAGCAAGGGACCCAATTAACAAAAAGAATCCAAAAGTACATGAGTAAAGAGTAGTACAGAGAGATCTTAAAAAACGATAAAGATAAGAGTCTAAAGAACCTTAACAAATAAATATCAGTCGTATGCAACATATAAAGCACAAGTGCTTTTTCACTACATTTCACAAATAAAAGAATACACATTTGTGCTTTTTTTCTCATCAAGTTATGTGATCGCACTGGTGAATGGTGATTATTTCTATCTATATCCAAACAAACACCACTACAATCTAACATAAAACCTTAATTTTATCACACACGCATGAATCACAAGAAACTAAGGTAAACACAGCATGTGGATAACATGTTAATGGATGCATTTTGGTTGGAAGGTGGCAGAAATTCACCATAAACACATGGAAACTTACACATCATCAGGAGGTGCAGAGTCAAGCAGTAAGTTCATTACAAGTTCTGACGGTACAAAAACCTCTTCCAAAGGACTGCTTGGTGCCTCATTTTTCGAGTCACTTGATTGGGAATCAGAAAACAACTGCTACAATATGATATATAGCGGGTGATTAATTCTAATGTGCAATTATTTTGCGAGTGGCAAAGCCTACTCAAACTATCTTAGCAAGGAAGAGACGCAAGGAGAACCTGAGTATCATCTATAGGAGGTCGAAATGATTGATTGGATTCCTCACCCACAACCTTATCCAAATGAAAGTGTCATGCAACCCCTCCCAAAAGCTTGTTGTCTTAAAAATTCAAATTGACATGTCATGAGAATAAAAGCAACACTTTCCCACACAAAGATTTGGCCTCAGAATACTGTTTCTTGATTTCTTGGTTGTTAGGCTCCAACTGCAAGGCATTCTATATCATATGATCAGGAACCAAAATCTAATTTAGCTGTCACATACCTTTGATAAGCTCTGGTTTATCCGGTCAAGAACTAAAGAAACTAATTGCACAATTTGAAAGAATGAGAAAGAATCAACGAAACATATTATTGAAACAATGATTATACACAGATCGGCAGAACTTTGAGGGTCTGCTTCCTCCCCTTGTTTGGAATTGTTCCAAGACTTGTTCACTTTCTGTTTAATCCCCGATAACCGCTTTTCCCTCCTCTTTCCCCTTTTATACAATTTCCTCTCCTCACTCCCCAAACTCCCCCCGTAAGCTAAAGTAATATTTCCACTAAACTACTAACACCAAACTACCACAGCCACTTAAGACAGCTGTCCCTTCCTAAACTCTTTTATTCCTCCTAACAAACACTTGCCTGAGTAAGGGCTTATCAACCTTCAATGCTTTCTTTAAGTTTTCCAAGTTCTTTTCTAGCTGTTGCTCGTCTAGAATATGCCTTGATGTAACGGTCATCCATGTTCAAGGTCTCCGTACAGTCACCCTCAGTCTCTTGAAATCTAATCAACAAAATTGATTTGCAAAAGAATATTAGGTAAGGAAGGAGCTTAGGAAAAACACACACACACACAAATAAATAAATAAATAAAGGCCATAAAAGCCATTTTTTTGGGTTAACAAGTAAACATAATAGCCATAACTAGTGCCGAATTTTGAGTTAGTATCGAATAATGGCAAAAACTCCTACCAATTCCTTCTCTGAGATTGACCTTGATTTACTCTTTTATGGGCACCCATGTCATTTGTTGTTTGTAAAACTGTAAATTTCTCACAGAAATTGATATCTAACCAATAATAGAAAAGAAAAAGAAACTGCATTTATTTGCTCCATGTTAGCCATACTTGCTAGGCCTGCTTTTCTGCTGCAAAGTTCTCCGGTTAGTTGTGTCTTTTCTTTAAAATTTTATCTTCCTTTGTTACTTAAAGAGGACATAAACTAAGAAAACAAAGAAATTCATGCTTCTTTGATGATCTTTGGCCGAAGAAATCAACAATTTTTAAACCCCAATATTGTCTTACTAATATTATCCCAAACGGCCAAACCAGTAGTTCTTACCCATAATTAAGCATACAGATAATTAATTCCACAAGACAATCGTGTAAAATGCAATAACTCCTAGACGAGCTAACTTTTTAAGCGCATCCAAATTATCCATTTCAGAATTCTCAACAATTATATCCAATTTCCCCTAAAGTCAAAATCAGTCAAATCCAAAATTCTGAATCTTAAGCCAATTACACACAATTTAAAAAAAAAAAATCAAACAGCACCTGAAGCAGCGGACAATCTTGGAGGCCGCGAAGGAGTGGAGGAAACCGCCGACAGGAGAACGGAGACATGGGGAGCAGAGATGGCCTACGACTGTAAACCGAACACGGCTGGGAAACCACACAATCACCTTTACCTGGATTCAGAACAACAAATTTAAATTAAACAATAGAGTACAAAGGAACGAGCTTTTTCACCAAACAAATACCTTTACAGTGAAGTCATAGAGACTTTTCTCCGTGGCTGCTCTTGTGTAAATACTCGAAGAACGAGACTTTACGAAAAATCCAAGAAGAACATATGATTGTAAAGAGAGCCCATTAAGAAAAAGGGACGATTTGGAGGATCCAAGTTGGGATTTGGTAAATGGGATCGGGAAAGCCATGGATGGCATAAAGTAGAATGGACAGGGGAAATACCTGAAACAGAGCTGCGGCCTTGCAAGAAATCTGACTTCCCAAAGGCCGAATCTGAAGGAAAGAAGAAGAAGGAGGAGGAGCAGCGGGTGACATTTGAGAGAAAGCGAGGGTCACCGTGAAGAGAAGGAGCAGCGGTGGAGAGAAAAGAAGGAGCGGCGGTAGAGAGAAGAAGCCCTAGCTTCACTTTGGCGTGGAACAAAAAAATGAAGAAGAAAAGGAGCGTGGAGTGAAAAAATGAAGAAAATGAGCGTGGAGGAGTGAAAAATGAGTGAAAGTGGGGGAAGCTTTTGTTTGTATGGGTATTAGAGTAGTAAAAGCAGAGAAAAAATAAAGAGGGAGAATGAGGGAGCGGGAATTTGAAAATTTGGGTAAGTAATTTTTAATACCTAAAAATTTGGGGAATTTGGATTTACGGGGAAGCCATTTTTATCAAATTAAATTCTAATATATATATATAAATATATAAAACAATACCGTCAAAATATTTTATGATTTTTTAATATATATATATACTGAAAATAATTTTTTTGAAACACTATGAAATTCAAATAAAATAAGTTTTAATAGCAATTTTTCAAAAACGCTATAACTAAAAGTTATTAAGGTCCCGTTCATTTCACTGATTCGAGTTTAGAATTCGAGTTTTGTTACAGTAAAAAGCTCTCACAAACAATCACATCTAACTTTTTTGCTACAGTAAAAAGCTCTCACATAAAATCACATCTCAACTCGAATTAAAAACTCGAATCAACGAACTAAACGGGTCCGAACCGTCCATTCTCTTGTAGTGTTAAAGTGACTATCACTATCATAAGAATATATCTTTTACTTGTCAATGCGTGAGATCAATTCAATGGTCAATAACTTGTCTTGGAGATAAAATTCTATACGTAGTGCGAACATCTTTCTTAGATGACACCATAACTCCATCAAGGAGTTATTTAGTAAAATGTAAACTAAATAATTTAGTTATTTATGATGAGCTCATAAGAAAATCAGTCAAGGTAGAAATAGAAACTTGAGAAATAATTAGAGAGGTGTAATGATACACATCCTAACTCAAATATAGATATCCTATACGGGTTCACTTATGGTAATGGTATTGGTAACTCAATAGATTAAGCTTAATGTTTTTTTATAAGCTTCTCACAATAGCTACATAATTCAAGAGTTTAACTTTGAACTTTTAATGTACTAATTTGAAATTGATAATTGATAAGGAGTTAATTAAAGTTAGGTTTTATTATTGGTGCTTCAATTTTGTAGGTCCATAAGGTCTTTTTCTAACTCAAATCTTAGGTCCAATTTTCTGAACAACCAAGTTACTTTTAGTAACATACTTTGTAAATCTAGAAAAACTTGATAGGTCACTTCCGGTAACCTAAATATGTCCAGAGTCTTCCCATGAATGTGGAAAACGTCTTCATTGCTAAATCTTGATTATCTGGATTAATTTTAATTCAAATGTTGATCTATAATTAGTTCTTGGTCAAATCTAATATGTAAAGATCAAAAGTATAAGTGCTGGACCTCCAATAGTCTAACTAGAATTAATAAACATCACTGCATGGAATTGTATTATTAGAAGTTGAATTTACAGTTTTCATGCACACCTTTACACTAAAAATATTTTTGGACTTTTGGGCTAGATTGGACTTGGTCAAATTAACGAGCTGTTTGGTATTGAGTTTAACCAGAAAAAATGAAGAGAAATTTAAATTTATTTAAATTCTTGTGAGAGAAAGTATCATAACAAAAAATATTTTCACCAAAATTTTATAGCCGAAATCTATGAAATGGCGTTTTAGACACATTTTTCTTTGCGGGGGAGTTAAGATGGTAAAAAATATTATTTATGTCACTCAACTCAAAAATAAATAATTGTCATTCAATCTAATTATTTGGAATGATATAAGTAATAATTCTGCACAAAATTCTACACTCTAAGGTAACTTCAACAATTTTTGTTTGGGTTTCCAAACACTAGTTAATTTGAGAAAACTATATATTTTCCAAGGATGAACTATTTTTTGCGCAGTGAAGCATTCGAATAAAGGGTTTATACTCCCTTCTAATGCCTGATAATTCCACCCGGATAGTCCGTCCCAATAAGGAGTAGTTGCCCCGTTGGTCAAAGAAAACCAGGAAGCTTACTTCCGGTAATCCAGACTACGTTCACAGTCTTGCCGATTGAGAAAATAAAAAAAAACCAATTAAAGTAATAGTTCAATGTGAGGATGTGACGGTCAGTAACATCACGGCGGAAAACATTCTTGTTGAACCTTTTATTAAGATTTTTCCGCGAAAAAAGTTTTGAAGATCAACTTGAAAGGAAGGAGTTGTGAAGGATATCACAAATGTTTTAGCGCAAGTGGAAGGCTCTAAAATATTTTGTAATCCTATTATGACATTATGAAAAAAAAAATACATTTTTTAATATTATGTTCTTAGAGAATTTTTGGAGATTAAATAAGTTCAATTCTCAAGTCTTTAGAGAATTAATCTCGTTCATTTTATCGATTTAAATTTTCAATTTTAGGTTTCTATAGTTAAAAGTTCTAAGAAAATGTCACATCTAATTTTTTCTGCTACAGTTAAAAATTCTAAGAAAATATCACATCTAATTTTTTCTGCTACAGTTAAAAGTTCTAAAAAAATGTCACATCTCAACTCGAATTAAAAACTCAAATCCGCGAAGCTAACGAAGCAAAGATTTATGTTTTATGATTTAAGAACACATCGTTGCAAGAGCTAAAACTTTGAGAGAATAAAAATCCGCATTTAGAAATGAATGGAAAAATAATAATAATAATAAAGAAGTGTGTAGCAAAAAGCATCCTTAAAAAAAAAAAAAAAAGAAACAGCAAGAGAGAGTATTTGTGGCATAGCTTGGTTAAATATGTACTACATGTGTATGTTCACACCTTTTTTATATTGAGAGAAAGAGAAAAATAAGCCAAAACTTAAAATGAATTAAAATTAATATGTTAATAGTTTACATAAGTTAATAAATAGGTTAAATTACTGCTTTCGTCCATAACTTGTCTGGTTATGAACCATAACTTGACAAGTTATTCCCGGTTTTTATCCATAACTTGTCTGGCTATTAACCATAACTTGACAAATTTGTTCATAACTTATCTGGTTATGAACTATAACTTGACAAGTTATGGCCTATTAATTTCTATAACTCAAAGTTGACATATATACTTTCTTAAATTTTTCATATTGGCCTATTTCCTACTATTTCCCTTTTATATTTTGGTTTGGGTTTCGCAGAAAAAAATTCAGAATATCTAGAAAAGAAGTATTAGTTCTTTTCTTTTGTAAATTAATGTTTAATTTTCACCATGAAAAAAATATACAAAATGAATAATATATAGGAGAAAACTTTTGTTTAGCTTATAACCATCTTCAATTAAACTATTGAATAGTTTTTAGCTTAAAAAAATTATTAAATCTTTAATTTTTAATCTTTAACATATATACATAAAAAAGTCAAAACTTATTTCCTCCTTTTGACATGTGCTATTATAAATGTATAAAGAGCTTCTCCTTCTCTTTGACACATCTACATCACTCTTTTATTTTGTTTTTTTGTTAAACATTTCTTGATATTTTTTTTTATCTTTTCTTTTTCTTATATTTTTTTTTCTAAGTTCCTATACAGTTTAATTTTATTTATGATGTGTTTTTTAAATACTTCTTTTCTCGCTTTATACTTAGTAAGATAATTTATTTTAAATGTATCCTATTTTTTCCTTTTTGTTAAAGTTTATTATGCAATTTAATTCTTTTTCATGTGTTTCTCGAAACACTTTTTCTTATCACCATATTTACATATGTGTTTTTTTTTTTTTTTTGTGGTACTCTCAACTATTATTTATCTCATAAATAAAACTACTCTAATTTATCTTTGTTTAAATAGTTTTTCTTACATATGAGCCTACTCAATATTGTTTTTTCTAAATATAGCCCTCATAAAATATATTTTTTCTAATGCACCATTGATATTATATTTTCTCAAATGTGTTTCATATATAAAACTACTCTAATTTACTCTCTAATTTACTTCACTAAAAAATTTATTTTCTTTTTAATTATGTTCTATTTGAATTTTTATTTTCTTTAGTAAACTAAACTCTTAAAAGAATATTAAGTCAATCAAAATTTTAAAGAAATTTTAAATTTTTTATCTTTATCTTTATATTTAAACAGGGGAAAGGGGAATCGAATGCTGGTTTCAACTAGTTAGCCTAAAAAAAAATCCTTTCTCCTCTCTCGACTTTTTCCCTCACTTAAGGTTTCGTCTCTTTCTTTGAGCACTGCATCTCTTTCGTTTGGGAGGGCCGGAGTCCAGCGCCACCTTTGGGTGGGTCACTGAATTCCCAGCCGTAGTAGATCAAGATGGGTTTTGGGCGTACGGAGGATCAAATGAAAATGGGTTTTGAGGGTGAATCTGTGTTCGCGCTTGGAGGGGTGGAGGTCACGCTTTCAGCTGCCATTTGGGGGATCGTCGAAACTTAGTTGGGCCAACATTTTGGAGGCTTTTTCCCTCTCAGCATAGTAGTGCTTCTGGTGAGACGGGTGGTTCGATGGGTCTCAAAGTTGTTTGCTTCCCTCTTGTTGGTGGTTTGGAAGTTCGCCTAGAGCTTTTCCCTTTTTTGGTAGTGCGGCTATATCTTCTGCTCTTGGATTAAGAAGCTATCTTACAATTGGAATCCTCTTTTGTGCGGTTCAAGACCTTTTGGAAGTTCTTCTAGAGCTTTTCCCTTTTTCGGTAGTGCGGCTGTATCTTCTCCTCTTGGATTAAGAAGCTATCTTACAATTGGAATCCTCTTTTGTGCGGTTCAAGACCTTTTCACTTAGTTTTTATTTTGTTCAAATAAGGGTGATGTTGCTTTCATTATTTTTATACATTTGTATGTTTTTAGAGTGTTTGTCGTCTTGTTATGAAATAACGAAGGTGGTCTCCCCACTCTTCGGTTTGGGTTGTTTGTCTACTCTGTTAGATTTGTTTCTATGCGGTGTTGTTGCTGGCCTTAGTGCTTTAGGTTTCTTGATATTGGTTGATCGAGTTTTTTCATCGACTATAGTGGTCTTATTGAAAGAGCCTTATTTGTGCTAGATATTTAGTATGCATATTGAGTTTTCCGGTGTCAGGACTTGGTGCATGTTTCTGGCCCTTAAGCGTTTTATTCGAATTTATTGGCGGATCCGGTCAATGTTTGGGGTCAAGACTCCTTCTGTTTTAGGTTTGTTTAATTTATAGCCGTAGATGTATTTGGATCGTTTATCCATGAATTAATAGTTGTATTTCTTTGTTTTGAAATGAAATTTTCTTTAAAAAAAAAAACAAGTTAGCCTAAAAGAGGAAAACAATATATTTATATGCACGCCTGGCGGGACTCGAACCCACAATCGTCTGATTAGAAGTCATCGCCTTATCCATTAGGCCACATGCACATCTTGATTGGGCGCCATATTTACTTAGAAAACTATTGGAGAAATATGTTTTAAAAGTACATGGGTTAGGATTTTTACTTTTTACTCTTGATTCATAACATTTTTAGTCAAATAATTAGAGAGGTGTAATGATACACATCCTAACTCAAATATAGATATCCTATACGGGTTCACTTATGGTAATGGTATTGGTACCTCAATAGATTAAGCTTAATATTTTTTATAAGCTTCTCACAATAGCTACATAATTCAAGAGTTTAACTTTGAACTTTTAATGTACTAATTTGAAATTAATTATTGATAAGGAGTTAATTAGAGTTAGGTTTTATTATTGGTGCTTCAATTTTGTAGGTCCATAAGGTCTTTTTCTAACTCAAATCTTAGGTCCAATTTTCTGAACAACCAAGTTACTTTTAGTAACCTACTTGGTCTAGAATAACTTGATAGGTCACTTCCGGTAACCTAAATATGTCCACAGTCTTCCCATGAATGTGGAAAACGTCTCCATTGCTAAATCTTGATGATCTGGATTAATTTTAATTCAAATGTTGATCTATAATTAGTTCATGGTCAAATCTAATATGTCAAGATCAAAAGTATAAGTGCTGGACCTCCAGTAGTCTAACTAGAATTAATAAACAGAAATAGTAGAAAATAGGCCAATATAAAAAGTTTAAGAAAATATATAGGTCAATTTTTAGTTATAGAAATTAATAGGCCATAACTTATCAAGTTATGATTCATAACCAGATAAGTTATGAACAAACTTGTCAAGTTATAGTTCATAACCAGACAAATTATGGATAAAAACCGTGAATTATGGACAATAACTTGTCAAGTTATGGTTCATAACTAGACAAGTTATGGACAAAAATAGTAATTTGACCTATTTATTAACTTATGTAAACTATTGGTCTATTAATTTTAATTCATCTTAAGTCTTGGCTTATTTTCCTCTTTCTCCCATTAATAAACATCACTGCATGGAATTGTATTATTAGAAGTTGAATTTACAGTTTTCATGCACACCTTTAAACTTGGTCAAATTAACGAGCTGTTTGGTATTGGGTTTAACCAGAAAATATGAAGAAAATTTTAAATTTATTTAAATTCTTGTGAGAGAAAGTATCATAACAAAAAATATTTTCACCAAAATTTTTTAGCCGAAATCTATGAAATGGCGTTTTAGACACATTTTTCTTTGCGGGGGAGTCAAAATGGTAAAAAATATTATTTATGTCACTCAACTCAAAAATAAATAATTGTCATTCAATTCAATTATTTAGAATGATATAAGTAATAATTCTGCACAAAAGTCTACACTCTAAGGTAACTTCAACAATTTTTTTTTGGGTTTCCAAACACTAGTTAATTTCAGAAAACTATATATTTTCCAAGGATGAACTATTTTTTGCGCAGTGAAGCATTCGAAGAAAGGGTTTATACTCCCTTCTAATGCCTGATAATTCCACCCGGATAGTCCGTCCCAATAAGGAGTAGTTGCCCCGTTGGTCAAAGAAAACCAGGAAGCTTACTTCCGGTAATCCAGACTACGTTCACAGTCTTGCCGATTGAGAAAATAAAAAAAACCAATTAAAGTAATAGTTCAATGTGAGGATGTGACGGTCAGTAACATCACGGCGGAAAACATTTTTGTTGAACCTTTTATTAAGATTTTTCCGCGAAAAAAGTTTTGAAGATCAACTTGAAAGGAAGGAGTTGTGAAGGATATCACAAATGTTTTAGCGCAAGTGGAAGGCTCAAAATATTGTGTAATCCTATTATGACAATATGAAAAAAAAAATACATTTTTTAATATTATGTTCTTAGAGAATTTTTGGAGATTAAATAAGTTTAATTCTCAAATCTTTTGAGAATTGACCTCGTTCATTTTATCGATTCAAATTTTCACTTTTAGGTTTCTATAGTTAAAAGTTCTAAAAAAATGTTACATTTAATTTTTTTTGTTTCAGTTAAAAATTCTATGAAAATATCACATCTAATTTTTTTCTACTACAGTTAAAAGTTCTAAAAAAATGTCACATTTTAACTTGAATTGAAAACTCAAATCCGCGAAGCGAACGAAGCAAAGATTTATGTTTTATGATTTAGGGACACATCGTTGCAAGAGCTAAAACTTTGAGAGAATAAAAATCCGCAATTAAAAATGAATGGGAAAAAAAATAATAAAGAAGTGTGTAGCAAAAAGCATCCTTAAAAAAAAAGAAAAAAGAAACAGCAAGAGAGAAATTTGTGGCATAGCTCGGTTAAATATGTACTACGTCTACATGTGTATGTTCACACCTTTTTTATATTTCTGTTTAGGTTTCGCCGAAAAAAATTCAGACTTATCTAGAAAAGAAGTATTAGTTATTTTCTTTTGTAAATTAATGTTTAATTTTCACCATGAAAAAATATACAAAATGAATAATATATAGGAGAAAACTTTTGTTTAGCTTATAACCATCTTCAATTAATTGAATCAGTTTTTAGCTTAAAAAAAATTATTAATTAAATCTTTAATCTTTAACCTTTAACATATATAAAAAAGTAAAAACTTATTTCCTCCTTTTGACATGTGCTATTATAAATTTATAAAGAGCTTCTCCTTCTCTTTGACACATCTACATCACTTTTTTTATTTTGGTTTTTTGTTAAACATTTCTTGATATTTTTTTATCTTTTTTTTTCTTATATATTTTTTTTCAAAGTTCCTATACAGTTTAATTTTATTTATGATGTGTTTTTTAAATACTTCTTTTCTCGCTTTGTACTTAGTAAGATAATTTATTTTAAATGTATCCTATCTTTTCCTTTTTGTTAAAGTTTATTATGCAATTTAATTCTTTTTCATGTGTTCTCGAAACACTTTTTCTTATCACCATATTTACATATGTGTTTTTTTCTTGGTGGTACTGTAACACCCTGAAGAATTAATTGAGATTAATTAAGGTAATTGAGATTATTAGTGGGCCTAATCTGATTTAATTAATTGAGTTTAAATAATTCCAAGGTATTTAAATTATTCACAGTAATTTATTTAATCCAGAAGTGTGTATGGGCACATTTCTGGACTGTTATATTTTACACATGTCGTTTTCTTTTATTTTTCTTTTCTTTTCTTTTTTCTTTCTTTTTCCTTTCTTTTCTTTCCTTTTCTTTTCTTTCCCGTGCGTTTCTCTCTCTCTCTCTCTCACACTTCCGTGCTCTCTCTCTCTCTCTCTCTCTCTCATTTGTGTCTCAAATCAAAACCGGATTCGAACCAAGAGTGATTTCAAAGAGTTTTCAACATCAAGAGAAGGATTCGAGGTAAGATTACTGAAAGAACCTC